>NC_050203.1:42832500-43132500 GCF_013141755.1 Anopheles stephensi | reverse complement strand
CTGGAAGAAGGTGCTGCGAATGGCCATGTGCTTGGAGGAGGCAAAGTTTATAAGGCGAACCTTCTTTTGGTAAGCTTGTATAACTCCTCCCGTACGACCTGAGCATTAAAATCTCCGATGACTACCTTCACATCATGTTGTGGACAGCGGTCGTACTTTCGCGTCTTTCATGTGCGCCATGAACGCCATTAGCTTAGTAGTTCATGGAACTTACAGAAAATTTCTACACCGGTTTTTTTTTTGTCTTGTGATATGTCTACCTCTAATGGTCTAATGGGATTAACAATGATAGACCATCACAATATTTCAACGTGAAACAACGGTTGTAGACGTGAGTGCACTCCAGACTTCTTTAAACATCATCAGTAACTAGCATAATTCATCTAGAGCTGGTAACACTTAGTGATTCGATGTGACTCAGTGATCGAACATAGTAATTCAAACATTCGAAATACGGAAATTGTTAACTTATTTTGAAATAAAATCATCCGAATCACACAATCGTTCACCAGATAATTTCATTGCCTGTTCAATCGAAGAAAATCGTCCGCGTGAACCAGTATGCAGCAATCAAAACTCCCAATGCTTCGTAAGTGGAAACCTTATCATCGAACCTGTTAATGCCGATTGTCCTACTGACGCATATACATCCAACAAAACAGTCAACATTTAATAACAGAAAACATCATCATCGATCCAAGTGAGCAGTACATTCGGTTACTCATCGAATCTCAGGCGCATCAAACCTTTCAAATGAAGATTACAGCATCGAGCGGCTGGAAGGGGAATACGAATACGAACGATAGTAATAAGGTAAATGTGCAATTTTCAAAAGCATTTGACTTGCCATCTACAGAAAAACCGAATCTACAAATCACGTTTCTACCCCGATTGTGACTGCCGGAGAAAGATTGCAAGAAATAAATCTGAAAGGGGAGGAAAACTTCGGCAGCAGGAAGAACGGAAACGCAAGGCTGTGCAACGTCAAGAAGCCAAAAAACTAAAACAGAGGCCCGTTTCTTTTTGTTAAAATAAAGGAATGATTCCTTTGGATATTAACTTCTGAGTTATTTGAGCAACTTTAAGTTATTTTTTATCACGATCAAGTTTTATTTACAAAAGGAACTGAAAACAATAGCACGCTTCGTCAGCCGATGAAGGTTGCCGTAAAACGTGAACAATTTTGCATATGCGTTAAGTTGCGAGTTTTGATAAATGACATACACTGACAGCTTCTTCTGCCTTAGCACTACAACCTCGAGATGTTTCGGCCTGCCATCAGCCTGGCTTCCGGTGGCTTGATTTTACCCCCTAAGCAAAGTAGTCAGGCCTGCGTACGGGAAGGCGGTCTGGATAGGATTTGAACCCCGGTCCTGGCGTGTGAAGACAGGCGCCGTTATCGCCTCGGCTACCGGACCACCCCGGATGTATATAAAGGATAAATAATGCCACGATTTCAACCATCATCGATATCTACTATCCCATAGCTCAGTAATAATGTGATAAATTTTCTGTTGGTTCCTGTGTTGTTCTTGAGCCCACGCATAGCCTTCCGTTGGATAGTAGTTGGACTACAAATAATGTACCTGTAAAGGATAGAAAACAAATTCAAACGCAGGACAGCGCCTAAAACACTTTCCTCCATTTCGTCTACTATGAATATATTTATTTTATGATGACATTATAATGATTGCCATTCGTATTCGTAGCTATAGTCTAACACATATCTTTCTTCAATGAAATAATATATTTACGGCGATTTTGTTGCAGCTCATGGTCACAATGTCTTTTGCGTTCGAATGTTTGCTTATGAGTTCGAGTGTTATTCGCATGAGTATTCCACTTACTAGCTCCGTAAGGCACTTAAGTTTTCGAATTTGATCTACATTTGTTCAGCAAACTATCTAAGCGTGTGTGTCTTTTGCCTATGTCTTCACCGATAGTGTGAGTTATGTCTTTTGATTTGCTTCCCATTTGCATTTCCAGTTGCGACCAGGCGAAGCAGATGAAGAAGAGATTTTATATAAATTAAGATTATTTTCTGTTTCTGTTGTTAATGTTGGGAATGGGAATTGACGAACGGAAACCTCCCGTGCCTTGAACTTTCACCTTGTGCTTCGATAATTCCGTAGTGGTTAATAGTATATGTTATTGCACCTTTCTACCACGTGGGAATAGGACGGTTTGCGTGACGCGTGCACATTGTGTGTTTAGATAAAGTAAAAAAAAGAAGTAAAATTTTGCAACACTAAGATTCGTCAAACTTCAACGACTCACGTTTATCACTATTTTATAACAATTTAACGATATTTTATGCACAATAGCTTAGATAAATGTCGCAAGAACTAAAGATTCACAGTACCCATGTTATGTTTTTTCCCTTTTTGTTTTTCTGTTTTGTTGTTGTTTTGTTTTGTTTCTTAATGAAGGATTCGTAGGTGCGAGCTTTTCGCTGATGCTTTCTGAGAAAAGTTGCTAATGTTAACGTGCTCTTTTAAAAAGCAAAGGGAAAGGCCTATCAAATGCAACAACGTAACGTCGTTTTGCTGTGCACCTTTTATTTAATGTCGCGTGTTGTTGTTGAAATATTTCCGGGAGTAAAATAGGCATGTAATCAGTTGCGCTCGTTATTTGACTCTGATTTGATTTAGACAAATTAGCGGAATTTAATAAGCTTCCTAATAAAGGAGCGTGAAACGGTTAATCTTAGGTGTGCAATGGATCTAAAAACTCTTTGCTGCCGGCATTTATCACATAAATTTGTTACCGGTAGGGTTGATAGCACAGAGTACGACGGGGCCGGTAATTTGGCGGAAGCCCGCTTGACACGACTGGACCGGTATCATGTCTCTATCCAGCTACTGAACGACTACCAAGAAACTCTGAGTTTATAGTCTCCAAAAAAAAAAAAACAGAAGCTCTGTTACATTGCTTTATGAAAATCAAACAGTCAACTGCCACGCGTGCCGCCAATTGTCAAACATGCTTCCCCCCCCCATACACCACACTATAGTATGGCCGGCATGGTCAAAGTATTCAGCTGAAATGTAATATTGCCTGGTTTAATTTTGCACATTTTGATTCAAAAAGATTCAGCTATAATACAGTAAAACAAAAACAAAGAAGCTAACAACAAATTACCATGCTGAAGATTCGCACTCGGACACGCATTTTTTGTGAAGTATGAAGGTCGTGCAAGTTGGGGATCGAGCATAAAAATAAAGCGTGACGAGATTAAAGTGGACGGAATATTTCATGGACATCGGGCTCAGTGTAAGTCGCGTTCTCACATGTGGATGGAAGCTGCGGTGTACCGTGCCTCGCCACGTCGCCATAGCCACTTGTTGGGACGATACTGCAATGAAATCGTACGACATTACTTTATTACATTAATATTTCGCTGTTTATATTAATTTAACCTATCAATACGGCATCAAGCCGGCTTGCTAGAAATATAAATAAATCATTTTAACCTACACGTTCAGGAAGAATCATCAAATAATTAGAGAAAAAGACATTTGAAAAAATCTTCGAAACATAAATTTACTTCCAGTAGCAATAAATAGCAAACGAAATTTGGCTTAATTTTTCTTTAATTTTCCAAAGTGACTAAAGACTTTGGACTAGAGACTCATGCAGTAACTTTTGTAGCTTATTCAACAACAACAAAAGCTAAAATTAAAAAAAAAAAACATAATAAAATTTTGCAAAGATAAAAGATGCAAAAGATAAAATATTGGCACATTTTTGAGGCAACAACAAAAACAGCTCATTTTGGTGGTAAATGCAACTGTGCGGCTTTAAATATGTAAAAATAAAAATAAATGAATAAAACAAAATACATCAACACAATTTTCTTCAGAATAAAGTCAGGATAAATTTGAGAGTACCGAACATGGAGTTGCTCTCATATCAAATGGGACATCGTGCAATCAGGGGCCCCGGTGCGTACATACAGTATTACAAAATAGTACAGGTGAAATAGTGTTCTGCAAAAGCACTACTCACTGTGTGGAACTAGTGAAATGTAGAAACTCTTTCTTATTTTGCCATATTTTGCACGGTTAAGAAAACCCGGTTATTAACCATTCGCAACAATTCGTCCTTGATTGTTGGTATGCAACTACTTATTCGTAAAGCAATGCCGAGCCCCCTGCCTTGTAGGTAGGTGCCGAGATTTCGATGAGAATAACTGTGGATGATTATCACCAACTGTGGATTGCATTCCACCAGCGGCCCTGCTAACAAACACTGATTTACGCAGGGGTGATGTACAGATAGGTGACCGCACCTTCGAAGTCGTCCAAAACTTCACCTATCTGGGGTCAAAAGTCAGCACCGACAACAACATTGATGTTGAGTTACGCGCACGGGTGCTGGCTGCCAACCGGTCATACTACAGCCTGAGGAAACTTTTCCACTCTAAATACCTGTCGCGACGGACGAAGCTGGGACTGTATAGAACATTTATAATCCTAGTACTCACATACACCTCTGAGACATGGACTCTGTCCAAAACTGACGAAGCCCTCTTAGCCGCTTTCGAGAGGAAAATGTTCAGAAGGATTTTTGGCCCCGTATGCGTATGACAATGGAGGAGCCGCTATAATGACGAGTTATAACACCATCGTGCAGCGAATTAGACTCGCCAGGCTCCGGTAGGCTGGTCACGTCATGAGAATGACACCGGACGACCCAGCCCGTAAAGTCCTTTTAGGCTGTCCACACGGACAGAGGAGGCGTGGTAGGCCTAAATTGAGATGGAGTGATGTATCGAGGATTGTTGCAGCAGGCCAAGACCGCAAAGCGGTTGTAGCGCCTGATAAGTAAGTAAGTAAAAGGATTGCATATAAATTGCAAGACCAATTCCTAACTATTTGGTCCTTAAAACCGATGGCAACATGTTCGAATGCTGGGAGTATGTTTGGTTTCTTGTTTGTTTGTTTGTTTTTTTTTCTTGGTCGCTCTTAGCAGCGTGGAGAGAACATCAGTAAAATTAAATAAGACTACAAACCTTTTTCGACTTGAGAATCTTGAGAAGGCAAGCGTTTAAAAGAGAAGCAATGTAAACAATGTTAACAGCTCATCTGTTCTTTGACGGTGGGTTAGTAAATTTGAAAAAAGAGGAACAACATTCTGCATTCATCGTACTTACCCTAATTAACAGCTGACCACTCTTTGTGTGCGGGTTCCGATATGCGTACAACACCCAACAGCCGGACATGAGAAGGATGCCAAGGATAATCAGCATAGACACTAGCAGCTTACTACTCGACCCACTGGGCATGTCCGACGTGTGATAGACATGTGCTTTGTTGACGAAATCATCGCTCTTGGAACCTCGGTAAACATCACTGCCATTCAACACAACACCGTTCGGAGCGGTGCTTTGGTCCAGCTTCCGATCTTGAGTTGGCTGTTGATTATCCCGACCATTGTTGGTAATGTTGTACCTGTTTGCGTTTGGTTTGGTAGTTGCTTCCACCGATTCTCCATAGTTGTTGCCTTTCTGACCAAGTGCCGGGCAGGATTGTACCTCGGAAATCATGGTCGTTTCACATCCTGCGGGAGGGGTAAAATTTTCGATCATCACACACAGGTGGCTCCATGTACCGCGTGCCTTTGCATTTATTTACCTTTATGTACCCAGTCTTGTCGTTTGCGATCGGTACCGGTGGAACACCGATTGATCGTCGGACACCATAAGCACTAGAATAAGAGCGACACAATGTTTGCAGCATTGTAATAGTTTCATGTAACAGAAATACACTCTCATTTACCTCGAAATCAGCTCCCTCGTGAGAAATGCACGATGCACAATCTTTGAACGAAAAGCAGGTGGGCAGAGCTGTTAACGTGATGATGGTATCGTTTTGTACTTCAGTTTGGCCAAAGTTCACTCGATGATATTCGTAGATGGTTTTCTGTTTCGTACCTGTAATCAGAGCGTCATTTAATGTCAAACACATCGACTAAATATGAATCAAAGCTTAAGCCTCTTCTGTTAGCGTCTTCTTCCTCCTTGACACGCACTACAACCTGGAAAGATCTCGGCCTGCCATATCTGGTTTTCAGTGACTTGTTTTTACCCATAAGTAAAGTATTCAGCTCTGCCTACGGGGAGGCGCGGTCTGGTCTGGATGGGATTTGAACCCCCCTCGGTCGTGGCCGTGTGAAGACCGGCGCCGCTGTCGCCTCTGCCACCGTCTCCCTCGGTCTTTTGTTAGCAAATCACCGATCATGGAAAGACTTGGACTGATTGGACTTTACGGGGCGAATCTAAATATTTGTGTTTTAATTGACAACAACGGGAATGGACACGGGAGTGATTGCGTACTACACCTTCCGGTTGGCTCATCCTAATCCCAAGGAACTTACTACAGATACTGGCATAATCTAATCCAATCGGCAAGCATCATACACACCCCAAACGCTACAGTTAAACGAGCTTTACTTACGCATAATTGTTTTATCAATGATGTACGCATCGGAAAGTCCTATCTTGACCGGGTGATTTTTGGTAAGCGGGGTTTCAAATATCTGCTGGATGCTGATGGGAATCTTCTTGTACGCAAACACAATATCACCCGACTTGTTCAGCGTTACACTGAACGTAAATGTGCCGTTATTTGGCCGATCCTGCAGAATAACATTCTCCCAAACAACAATGAACGTTTCACCTAAAATAGAATGCAACTTGAGTGAGTTTCGTAGCAACAGCCTTTGGTTTTATGACTTCGCATTACCATCATCACGATACTTCACGAGCGAGCTGTTGGACAATGCCGTATCGAAATTTGCCATTAAAGGAGCTATGTACTGTGTTGACGCTAGCCACGAATGCACATAATCGCCTGTATATAGGAACCCTCCGCTCGCAATTGTAATGTTTCGAATGGGAAAACCATAGAAGGGAAACTCGAACGACAAAAGCATGGTCTAGAAGAAAAAGGGAAAGATAGAAATAGGGATGTAGAAGAGCCGTTGTTTTCTTTGACATGAGTTGCGTATGGAAATAAAAAAATCTATTCAATTCTATTTCTGAAGGGCTAGTTTGCCCTTCAACTCGAAATTGAGATTATTCCATTTGAACTGAACTTTATGTAAGCATAACAATCATCTTTGCTTCGTAATGTTTTATGAGTAATGTGCCTATTCTTTATGTAGTTGATGCAAAGCTGTATAATACGCTGTTGGATAATTATAGCCAAATATAGCTAGGCCGATCTGAACCGGTGATGCTTTTACAATTCGAAAGCAGAAACGGCAGCTGTAAGTAAATCAGTGCAATTTGTTGTGTGGTAGCAAAAAGTGCGTTCGTTTTTCAGTGCAAAAAGGAATGTTACCGGCAAAGCTTCCAATGCAGGGTCAACAAAAGATAGAGCTGCAATGAAATACGGTCGGGTTGGGAGAAATGATACATACTGTTGCTCGGCGATGCGAATTCGAAAGCAGCATATTGACGGTCAAGTTCGTGGTTATCTTTTTCCAAAATTCTTCACTCATCGCCTTATCGGTGGACCAGGTGCTCTTGTAGTAGAGATGATTATCTTCAAACGTTTTTGTTATGTTATGCTCTTGCAGCGTGCTGTTCAATTCAGCCTCAGTGCGCTCGATCGTATCGATGTTGATTGTATCACTGATTGGATCACGTCCGGGAGATTCCTGCAAACGGTTAACGGTCGAGCATTATGGTTGGATTCAGTTAAAACCTCGTGCTTTACAAACACTCAAGCGATGTAGCACTCACTTGCACTAAAGATGCATTAAGACCAGCGGCCGTACCCAGCAATTTTGTCGCCGTGTTGAGAGCAGTTTTGTTCACACTGTCACCGTCGAGCGCGTACTCTTTCCGCTGGCCCGTGCCATTCACTCCGAGCAAATGTGTGGTTTCCTCGTTTATGTTCAAAGGGCCGGGCAATTGTTGCATTTTTTTGGCATTTAATTGTTCCTGGTAAAGTTTTAGCTTGGCAAAACTTTTCTTGTTCTCGTCCAACGGCACCACTGATCGATTCGATGCCGCTCCTCCCATCTCGGGCTCGGTGGTGGTGTCACTTTTTTTACCCGGAGCTGCAACAGACACTGGCACCGAGAAGCTGCTACCCAGTTCCGTTAAATCGGTTTGCAGGTATTTTCGAGGCACTAGAACGATCGGAAGCGGTAGAAAAAAAAATACATGATGTAGTATCGAAATCTGCGCTGCATGCATTCCGGCAGTATGTACTTGCAGCTTCCCGAAATTTCATAATTTTTTACCACATCAACGTCAGACGACATTTACCTTTTACACAAACATACTGCTGGTAATGCGACAACAGTATTAACCAGAAGAGAGAGTTGCTAATAAAACATATCATTCGCCTCGTAGCAGTCGCCATTTCTGTTCACCACTTTTATCGCCACCGTTCGCTGCGTTTCACGCGAGCAAGATCGTCGGCTATGTTGCAAGATTGCGCGAGATTAAAACAGGAGGAGCAACAAAAAAAATCGATTTGCGATCTGATTTTGCTAGCTGCCTCCGTAGGCCACAAATGGTTACCACTCTAACACGCTTAGGTCGGCCTTTACTCAGCCACACACTCTCGCAGTAGCAAACAAACCATTCGTTGTTTCTTTAAGTTGACGCGTGTTCAGTCTATCTTTCAATTAATTATGTACACTCTTCACCATTTCTTCTGGATTCTTTTTTACATCCTATTTACATCACCTTTTCTACAATCAAATCACGTTTATCCGTGTTGCTGGATTGCCTCCGATTAACCGTGCCCGGATGTTGGGAAGTCGAGCATCAGCTCGAACATGTTTTTCGAACATGAAATTCAAATTTCAATTGTTTTCAAACAAGCGTTGGTAACGTAATTTCATCACAGAAGTAGCACGATTAGCGTTTTAAAACGTTTCAACGCCGATATGAATTTCATCGAAAGGGTGTGACTGAACTGACAAAATTAGCAAAAGCCATTCAAGCATATTGAGCGCGTACGAGATTTCGAACCGTCGTTTCATTCGAGCAAACCAATAAATAGGTCAACATAATGAAAAATATGATAAAAAGAAATTCGGAAAACGCTCATACAGACTCCTGTATGCACGGCAAATTTAATTAGGACATAGCATTAGGACATTAGGGGGCACTACGATTGAATTGAATGGCGAAATAACCAATCATAGAATTTTATTTCGCGACAAGACCCAAAAAACGCATCGGTAAAATTAAAAAACAAGATTTTTTTATCGGGATCTTTATCCATTCAGGCTCTTCTCTTGAACAACATACATGAAGTGATGATGCAAAGAGAACTATATTTTTCGATTTTTATCACACCAGCTTTATTCTGCCTAAACTCCCTCAACATTATATATTTTGATGTGAAAAGCCCATGATCATGTTAAGCAGGGTACGTCAACAAGTAAGCCAGAGAGCTGGTTTATAGGGAGTAGTAAATGAGACGATTTTGCACATAAAGTGCCACGCCTTGCAACAGTTTAACGACTCGGCACACTCTACACGCTTAGTTAGAAGCACCGTATGCTGGTGAACAGTGGATGGATGCCCGGGTCTATGACGAACTGAACAAGGTCAAATCATACTGCAGCCGCTTGAATGCTGCTTTTCATTTTGCTGCAGTTGCGGTACAGCGCTTGCACCAAAAACCGGTTAGGATTGATAATGCATGATCAGTGCAGTTTGCTGCGTCTGGACCATAATAACAATGTCGAACAAAATTGGGTTTGGGTGGGCTAACTGGTGCACATGTTGTTGTGGAAAAACAAAACAAAAACTAATCATTTCGCCAATTACTTACGAAAAATGGTTCAACTGGCATGCTTTTGTACGTTAAGTAATTTCAATCTTTGTGTTTCAAATATATAATCTTCACAAAGTAAACTTGCTGTGTGCTGTTTAACATGTGTAAACATTATTTAAATTTGAATTAAAATTCGGTTTTCCTTTTAAGTTACGGAAAGATCCGTAGCGATAAAGTGCTTGTTCTGCATTATTCGAGCTTAACACACACCAAATTTAACGTAAAAACGGCTAGAACTGTTTGCTCAGTTTGATCAGAATCAGGTATATGTTTGTTTTTATTCATAAAAAACGGCCTGGCCGTATTGCTAGAATCAGGTTTATGTTGGAGACACAATCATAATGATAATTCCTGTCGTTTGAATAATGTGTCGTACAGGCACGTTAGCGATGGGTTAAAGTTTGCGCAATACTGTGTGCAATTATTAATCAATGCATGTTTAATCGTTAAAATAGAGCGAAAACTGCTTGTGTGCCACTATTCACACCCCACATCACTCTCGGTAAAAGTGACTCATATGCCTAGCCCAAGACCAAACAGCCAAACTGCACCTCGTGTGCACCCTTTCACTACAAGTGCGTGTATGACCTGTGGGTCGTACTTACTAGAATATGCGTAAGGGACAAGCCTGAGTACAAAAAAGCATACTCACTCACAGACACTCACCAGACACTATTCACTTTTTTGCAGGCCCCGCTGGGCACTATAAAAGCGATATGCATTCTCCTCTTCAGTTATCAGTTTTAGAACTGCAGTCAAAGTTTTCACATCGACGTTGTCGTAATTTATTTATTTATTTATTCCTTCCATCCACTCCCACCACACATCCAACATGTTCCGAGTGAGTGATCGTCCCAGTGATATGCCATTATCAAAACGATACCCTTCAACATATTTGATTGCCGTTTTTTCGTATCTTTGCTGTACAGTTTGTCGCCCTGCTTGCCGTCGTTGCCGTGGCCCAGGCCGCTTACACGCTTAACCCGGCTGGTCCGACCTACGCTGGAATCCACACACCTGCCATCACGAGCCAGCAGTCGAACATCCTGCGCAGCTACGGAAACCTTGGCCAAATCTCGACCTACTCGAAGACCATCGATACCCCGTACTCGTCCGTCAGCAAGTCCGATGTGCGCGTGAGCAACCCAGGACTGGCCGTTGGCCATGTTGCCGCCGCTTACCCGCATGCCATCGCTCCAGCTTACGCTCACCCGGCTTACGCTGCCCCGGCTTACGCTGCCCCGGCGTACGCTGCCCCGGCCATCAAGGCTGCACCGGCACTGCTGGGCGTTGCTTACTCTGCTGCCCCGGCTGTTGCCCACATGACCTACAGCAACGGACTCGGCATCAACTACGCTTGGTAAAACTGACACTCTGCAAGCCGAACTGTACCTTTACTGGCAGGAGGGAATTGACCATCTTAGTTCCTCCCGCTGCACCATGGACAATTGGAGCGAAACATCTAAGTCAACACAGTCAACAATGTAAATAAAAATGTCTCTTCGGACGTCGGCAACCAACAACGATTTTGCTTTGCGTGTGTACAGTTGGCATAAACTAAGTTAAGAACCAATGAATTACATGCATTCGGGCGCCTACAAAATATCTATTTTGTGCTTCCATTTCGGTTATTTCATTGTCCAATTGAGTCCAACGTCGTCTATCTATTTCAGTCTTGGAACAAGTACACCCCCTTTCGGCGGTGTTGTTGGTCTGCCTGATGCCTGATTTCTTTGACGTAAAATCAACCTTAGCTGGGAAGTTAGTGCTGGCTGCTGATGGCGAAACGATCTGCCATCCCGATGAAACTTTCATACATGATCCCATCGTGTTAGAAACCAGTGCCGTAATTTCTATTTCTATGTAATGGAGCTTCAGACTGTTAGCTTGTGAGTGGAATCTTTGGTAGATACTGAATCAAGCCAAATTCCAACAGAATGTTGGATTAGGTATCGGTGTGCTAAGGTGTGAAGATGTTCATCGTTATCATTCGTTATAGGAAAATTTATTTGCTTGATCTGTTAAAAAAAAAACAATTCCAAATCTGTGCAAACAAAACGTACAGCTGTTCGGCGGAACAGTTTTTATGAACTGCTCATTAACATTTGAATTTTTTTTCGATTTCATTGTGGAACACAAACAGAGGACTGCACAGCGAATGCAATGGCGTATTGAAAAGGTTCAATTTATTTGTGAATTTAATTTCGATTTGTTGACCAACCATCACCATGGCTTCTTTGGCCTGAACACTGAACTTTAGTCGGTCGTGCGAACAGCAGAGATCCGGGATTCGATCCCCATAGGATCGCCTCACCAGAGAAGTTTTTTGTATAGCTTATGGATATAATAGCTGTAAACTAGACATACATTTAACGTTTATCAACGTCTGATAGCTAAATTGTTGTTAAAAAGACATTTCTCTCCGATCGACCATAGGTTTCAAATTCAGGCTTAAAATATTTACGAAAATGTTCCGTCAACCAGGTTAACGCGTTTGTTATACTTACAAACTTTAGTATTCATCATAGCACCGTTTTGCTGTAAATTTGCTTCATCCAAGTGGTAGCAGGAACGATCGTTAAGTGATCTCGTGCCTTAAACGATCGTCTGATCGTCATACGCCGTACCAGCGCTTGCTCTTCGGCGGCTCAAGTACGGCTCACTTGTCCTAGTGTCACAAGCTTCGACGAAAGCCCACCCAGCAGCTCGTAACAATCAACTTGAGCTACCGCAATCAAATTTAGATAAAATATTTAAGGTTTAGAAAAAAGAAGTTGTCATTTTGGTGAACCGACTAAACTAACCACCACCAACACGCGCACGCGCATACACACAGACACACAAACAAACACTGCTGCACTATACACAATATAAGTCTGTTCACGTAAAATCATGATTTACTAACATTTTTTGTTATTCCTTTTTTTTTCTTTATATTACAATTGTCATAATAATCATCGTAATAATATTAAGAAATACACGTAAAAATAAAAATTTGCCCATAATGATCACTCGTGTCTTCTTATGATTGTTTACATAACAAATACTGACAATGTTATTTTTCGGATTTTCTTAAATTTTTCTATCCTGTTCCTTTCATACATAGGCTTTTCCAAGCCATTCTCTCACTTTCTCTCTCTCTCTTTCGCTCTCTTTCTTTCTTACTTTCTTACTTTCTCGCTCTTTTGCTCTCTCTCGCTCTTTCTCTCTCTCTCATACACACACACACATACTCAAGCAAGCGCGAAAACTCGACGTGCAAAGTCGGCTGACTTTTGCTGTAAATGTCCTTGTTTTCCGCAGGATTGTTAATGTCCGTTTTCAATATACACAGGAACGCACATTCAACCTAGAGCACAATCATACCAAGCACCAGCGCCATTACCACACACGCACACGCACACGCACACGTCATCAGCCGTCCATGCTCGTTCACCAAATTCCTTTTGTAATGCTACTTATAATCGCTTCGCTTCGTCCGGTTTTTACTGAACTCTGAATCTTTCGTTTTATATGCTGCAGTTATGTACGAGATACGCCTCAGGTTACCTTAAAGTATATGATACTATTATTCTATGTTTTACCTTCGTGCAAGCCTATTTTTTTTCCATTGGTTGTCCGTCCGTACTTTCCACTGAAACACCACACGCTGTGGTAGTCCTAGAGCTGCGCTTGTACAACACGGTATAAATGAAATAGATACTTTTTACAGATGTTATATCAAAAGATTGGTTTTGCTAAACACTGGCGCATTCCTTTTTTTTACGCTTGCTGGGGGACTCCCGAGTGATTCACTTAGTGAATATTTGCTCGTACCTTCCATTTCTTAGCTCTTGGTGTGGTGGCGGCGGCCACCTTTACTGTCTCGTATGTCCCCTCTATTTGTTGGCTTGCTGGCCTTTTGCTGCTGCACGGGATGGTCGGTCCAGATTTGACCCTTGCTCATGTCGGGCGGGGGGGGGGGGGGGGAGGGGGAGTGAAGGGGGGAATATGCTTTCCCCACCTTAGCCGCTTATTCATAATTTCAATGGTTTTCTAGGAGATGTTCCACCGACACCACCGTCGTCCGTCCAGTGACAGGTTTTTTAAACTTTATACATTAGACGCTGATGGTGAATCGAATGCTATTAGACAAGGGGATTTGCGACTGTGTGCATTGTAATGCGTATGTGTGTACGTAGATCATCGCTCCAAACCATCGTGTGTTGATCGTGATCTTTCTTCTCGCCTGTTTAACTGTTTTTATTATGTCGCGTATCCTGCCTCCTGCAAATGCAAAGCCATAAGCCATTCCATTCTAGTATCCCCTCCCCCTTTCGTACCCCTGTCCTTGATTCTTGTTTCTAACTGTTCTAACCAAAAACGTCACGAAACCGCACCACCTTCAAAAAGAGGAGGACCCACATTTTATCCAACTCAAGTTCAGATGCATTCATGCTTCTTGATTGGATACTGCACAATGTGCTTATCTTTAGTGAAACGCACAGCGTAAGGGGAACAAATGGTAGATTTTTTGTTGTTGTTGTCGCTTCCTTTTCATTTATCCACACCACGTACCAAGTTTGCATTACTGCTGTTTCGTCGCACCTGCATTTGCCGCTCGTGCATTGGAGTTTGAGGAGCATGATCCTCCATTTGACGCTCCCACGCCGGATATCGAAGGGAAGGAAGGCGCAGCTTATTACCGCCCGGCTTATTAGGCTACTGTGGCATTCTCAAACATAAAGTTCGTTAGGACGCGCGATTGATAAAGGATGTTGATTTATTGAAATCGCAACATTCCTCACTGTCGTTATTCGCACATTTCCAAACGTGATTGCTCATCGTGTAGCTTGATCAATCCAGGAAAAAGGAGCAAAAAACACAGAGCATGACAAAGCGACACACGTCGAATTGGCTCTTCCATTAAAATTCCACCCTATGATTGGTATGTGCACGTTTCGCTTGAAATTGTAACTCAACCCAGAACCACTCCTTAGGATGTACAGCACAGGGTTGTTGTTGCTTTCTATTGCTTTCTATGGCGTTATCTCCTGAAGTACCCAATCCATATTTGCATATATTTATATACACTTGGTTTTATTCTCAACGTACATACTGCTGCTGGTGTGAGCGATGGTTTCGGGTATTCTAGAGTGTATACAAATAAATTACTGATCATTTCATTCCTGCACACTATTATTTCATCGCTTCCTTTCGAACGCTCTAATTCAGTGTTTGCTTTACTCTTTGATGTGTTAAAAAACTATTTACAATCTACATATTCGTGTATCGGAACGCGTTTCCTTTCTAATGAGATGCACAATTTATGCAGGTCCATGGATGTTCGCCAATGTTTTTTTGTTTTTCTTCCCCAAACTAAGATGTTAGGCGCCGGAATTCGATTTATTCGGTCTGGATAGCTTGTGTGCAGTGCTAGATTGAACTTTTACAACGATATTCAAATCGGTGCTGTCGGTGTTCACAGAACAGTTACTGGCGAACATCAAGTTCGCCACCATAGAACCAACAATAACTGTGCTACCGTTTTTGTTTGCCACAGATTCAGCGGGCACGATCAAAAGCCGCAACAATATCAGCAAATGAAAGAAAACCTCCACTTGAAGTGAATGTGCAAATAATATACGTTACCGTTAATCATTAGCTTCCTGCATTCCCTGCACTCCTCAGGGTATGTGCCAATTCAATTGCGCGAAGGATGCACAACACAATTTCTTAAATGAAGAAAATAAATGGCGAAAACAAAGACCATAACTATCCATATGTTCTCTCGCACACATTGCAACACGGTGTTCGAGTGTTAGTAATGTAGGTAGATAGGCGGCAGCGTCGTGCACAAACAGACTTCACCCCCCCCCCCCCCTCCTATCCCCCCCGCCCCTCCCGTATGCCATTGTCTATCGATTTATGCATATTTATAGTTAATGTATATACTATAAGAAAATTAGCCCTCTACATACCTCCAGCATTCTGAACCGCGCGCTTTCTCTTTCCCCTAACAGAAAGATTAATCTGTGCCACAGGTGTGTTTTGTCGGAGTGTAAATAGCTGCACATGTACACGCTGGTAAACATTTCATTCCGTTCAGCACACCCATTCATCATCTGTTACAGTAACGTTTATTATCCTTATTCTTAATATGTGTCGGTTTTTGTTGTGAAATTTATAATATACTATTTTAAAACAATTAAGACGGCAATTCCTGATTTTCATTCCACTGCTTACCACCACCACCACCACCACCACCACTTTCATGCATCGATAAAACACGATAATATACGGACGTAGTCGCATATACTAACTGTTCCATAGAGGTTGTCGATTTTACGGGGGAAGGGGGGAGGGGTGGGGGGGGGGGAGGTCATAGAAAACATATCTAAAAGAATAAGTTTGGTAACACGACAGAACTATCCTCAACCAAATAAAGGAAAAGCTTTCCCGAACACTGTGGAGCCTAACATTCCTGTTTTCGCTCTTGGGATGAGAGCCAAAACCAATTCTATTGCACACCGTAAGCGTCGGCTGGCGGCGATGCTCAGAGGCCATCGTAATGAGTGTAATGCTGCACGAAACATGTTGCCTGCAGATAGTATGTACCATTGTTTAGCGAGAAATGACAGTGATGCAGAGCGCGGTGTACAAAATTTGGAGTGAAAAAGGAATTCGGTCGCAAACCTTATTTCTGTCCTCACTTTCTTCTTGCATACAACCAGTGAACCACCCCAGTTTGCCCGTATGCTCCTCTCTCGTTCCTTGTTTTCAGGATTTGTCTCTGCTGCGGACATGTGCACATACTTTCGTTCCCTCTTGCTGTACCAAGTTTTTAGCCCCAGCGGATGATGTGTAAGCGAACTCGGTACATATTATTACTTACTGTTACAATAGCGATGATTTTCTGCAAATAATGTGCCAATGCACCTTTTCGAATGCCTCTTATCCGTACGGTGCGGATACATATAGAGCAGGGTGCATTGGATTTTACATTTGTCACTGAGACACCGACGGGCTCTTTTTTCCTCCATCCTGGCCGCCAGAACCGGAATTGTTGACTGCACCGCCGCCACCTCCTCGATCGACCTGCCACGACGTCGGGCCACCGCTCATTGGACCACCATCGTTGTGGCCTCCGCCGCCTCCGCCACCGCCGCCCCCACCACTGCCAAAGGCATTGTGGCCGTCGTGCTCGAGATTGTTGGCAGCGTCGTATTGCGTATTTTCAAGCCTGGTGATCAATCGTTCATCCTCGTCACCAAACTCACCGCCCATTAGTGATGGTTCCCCAACCACCATGACATCCTTTGCACAATCCGGCGCGAAGGGATCGCAGACACGACGATTATAGCGGCGACAATCATGCAGACAAAATAAAAACAAAACATAGGTATTAGAATTGTGTTTCTTTTTTTAAACAGTAAAAAACCACACATGCGCTACGCCGAACAGCCGGAAGGCTATTTGAATATCTAACTAATGATTTGAAAATCGAGAAAATCAACTCACTACCTGAGACGCCAGCGAGAAATTTGGACCAGGTGAACGTTTTTTGCTGGGAACCTGTGGACCGGCGTTACCTGCTCCAGCACCTGAACTGGAGCCCTTACGTTTCCGTCTTTTGTTTGCTGGCCTTTGCGCGTCTAGTTATGCGGATGTGCGCCGTTGTTTTAATATCAATCATATGCCACGAAACCAAAACGAGAGAAAAAACGATGTGCACAAATATTAGAACATTTATATTCAGGAAATGGTGTGTGATTAACGCCAGAGTCAAGGAATAGACGCACCGGTAGGCCGAGAGCTTCCACTGGCAGATACGTATATTCAAATAGCAGATAACCCCACACCACGCCACATTAATCATACATGAAATGTTTTTTTTACAAGCCGTCACTGCCACATTATAATGGACTTGACACATTACTATGGACATTATAATGGACACAGACTATGGACAAAGAAGTACCTCCTTTCTTACCCGGCGGTGCGACCATCCGTTGCCACTTTTGGAACAATGTCGTTTTCAAGCAATCCCGTGGGCTCAGCGCGTACGCTTTGTGTCTGGACATCAGCTCCTGCATCGGCTCCAGTATCACACATAACTGACGGTTCGAATTGACCAGCCCAACCATTCGCCAAGGTGGCCACCATCGATGATAGAGTGAGAAACAAAACAAAAAAACACAGTGATAAAACAGACGTAAAATGTACCGAATAAAATCAGCGTATTGCACCACACGAACACCGAATGAGTGGTGCCAAAGAGCAGAGGGAAGTAATGTAGGAAAGGCAGATCAACTAAATTAGTTGCGAAATACGCCCGCGATTAGGGAATGTTGCGATTTCGACGAGGATCGCGATCAGTAATGGGCAATAGGTGTCGCAATAGGGGTACTCATTAAAAACATCACCACTCACGCGCAGATAATTTAATGTTGAGTTGGTGATTCCTTGTCTAGTGATGTTCTTCGACAGTTGTTCAATCATGGCCGGATCTGGCTGAGGACTGTGGAGTGCAATCACTGATCGTGGTATCAGCTCTCGATGAGTTCGGACCGCCATGTGCCATGATTTTATCCGCATTAGATCATCGAACGTGAATTCCAGGATAAGTCTTCCTTCAGTAAGAACCTGCGGAACAAGAAAACACGAAGCATCGTGGTTGTTTATTTCAGTGGAATACCTTTACTTTGTTGCTAGGAACTGCCCTAAGGCACGGTGGAAGTGTTTGGTAAAAAAACTGCCTTTCGTATAATATCGGACTAATAAAAGCAGTCGGTAGACCGTCTCACGGTCGGCAAGAGCTAGACTAGATAAATAAAACAAATGGCCTGTGTTGGTACCAATTCCTATAGCCGCACATCAAATTTACACACAAATGCATATTTTACACTAGACTTCTTGCACGAAAGTTTGTTTGCATTTTTCTTACGACAACATCAAACATTTGGTTAGTCGTTTGAATTAGCCAGTTTAAATCCATTTAAACCATTTAGAGAGACCATTTGCTAGATTCGCAAAAGTTTAAAAATTTTCTGCAAGTGTTTATGTAAACAATTTTTAAACATTTTAAGACAATCAACTAAAGCCTGCACCTGTGGTCAAAAGAAATGCTCTCAGGATGGTTATAATTAATTTACTGGCTAAAGATAAAGAGATCAAGCTCTCTCTTTGATACGTCTCTTTGACAAATTTCTGTCATGGTAGATATGAGTTTTCATGACATTGGCTATTGATTTTTCATTGCCTCTTTATATTAACCAGACGTGCTTAAGCTAAGGACCGGGGTTCAAATCCCATCCAGACCACCTCCCCGTACGTAGGGCTCAATACTTTACTCCGGTTAAAAATTAAGTCGCAGAAAGCCAGAAATACCAAGTGCCAAGGAAGGAAGGAGCTTAAGCTAAAAAAATACTTTTTTGATCAAATAACCTCTAAACAAGAGGTTTATATGATAATTATGATGATATGATAATTTTATTATCACGAGACCACGATTGAATTGCTGAACTGAGGTCTGTTTGTTAGACGTTTTCTTCTTGTGCATTCTACGTAGATTGTTGCTCGAATCTAATGGATGGAAGAAATTAACGCGAAAATGTAAGCAAGCACAGTGTGGTTTGATAACTAAGGGTATGAAAAGCAAAAACACAACGAACTGAAAACACTGCCAAAGAATTTACCAAGAAAAGTGAAATGTTACATATGCGAAATGAAAAATGCTACATGATCACTTATTTATAAACCAGTGGACAATCATGTTTTCCTAACATATTTCCAATTTGTCAGCTGTGTAACTGAAACATTCGATTTTCAAACAGATGTTGAACATCCTCTTAAGCTGACTGGTCAGTTGCATTCAAGACAATCAAGTCAAGGACACCAAAAAGTGACACGCAAACACCTCTTGAGGTAGTTTCGCCAAAAATGAAGAAGCTGAAAACATGAAAATCCATTTCTATCCATTTAACGAGTTACAGGCTTTCACGAATCATATAAGACAATTTTTAAATCACTCGACTAATTTCCGACTTTCCGACTTATTTTTGTGTTAAACATGTCCGAATGTGAATGAAAGGGCTTGGTGATGTAAACACACGATGAAATGATATTTTGCGATTTTACCGCTTGACAGGGTTTTTTTAAATTTAAATTTACATTTACATTTTTTCTCCTTGTGCTATCCAGCTATCATAAGCCTACATAACTACGTTGTACTGTAAGGGAACAAGTAAAACTCAAATAAAAATCATAAAGCCAAACTATGTAAAAAGGTCCGTATACTATTTAAACTTAAACAGAAATCAACATTGTTATCTAGAGAGCTGTGGACTTGGGTCATTTTCATCAAATGGTACGGGTCATTTGCCCCGAGATTAGCTGTTCTTGGATTGGTTGGGTCAGGAAAACAAATCACAGCTGATGATGCCATTGTATGATTGCAAGCTTTCATTTGACTAGCTTGCAATATTACACTATCTATTTCAAATGTCTATTCAAATATCCATTGTTCAATATTTTCATGGGGCTCCTTATACCCAGAAAACCGGTTTCACATTCAACAACAAGCTTTTGCATTTCGAATCAAAATGTGTTTGACTGATCAAGAAGATCATTGAAGCAAGAGGAAGTTCTGTAAGAAAGTCCATTCGGTGTATGTACATGATGCACACAAGCTTTTAAACATTTTGTTTGGTGTTTTTTGCACACTTAGCAAGTTGGTGTAATGGTTGCCAATGCCAGGGGCATTGTAGCGGAACTTCCATTTTAAATCCTTCCTAATTAAATCCTAACTTCCAAATTTAAGTAGATGATTTTAGTAAAGTTATTATTTAGTTTTTTCTTTATTCGTAAGAGATGGCCTGGCCGTATTGCGATACAGATAATGAGTTTTTAATTGTGCATCTTAGCATTCGAAGAAACTGATTGTTAAATAAATATGTTGGGTCAACAAAGGGGAACAATTGTTTTTTGTGTTTTTTTTTTTAATTCGACAAGAACGGCCTGGCCGTTTGCTGGCGGAACATATTTTATATAAAAGCACTGCAACACAACCATTGACCGCGGCCGTTTATGCATCCTGTGTAAGGTTTCTAGATAACAAAATGGCTTACCTTGGTGTACATCGGCTTCCCGTGGATCGTTTCCATAGTGCATTGATCACAATCGAGCGTAATTGATGTGTTGTGAAACGATTCCTTCGAATGCCGCAAGTTAAAGTACAGCTCTGTCACGCCGCCTTCGAAAATACTCCGAAAATATCGCGGAATCAGTGTGCGTCCTATAGCTACAATAATAAGATGAATGAAATTATTCCATTTAGTACAACTTTGTCAATCATCAAATGCTGTTGTTCTTATGCTCACTATATCTTTTTGGTCCATCCTCCAAACAAAAGGTTAAAGTTAATGTAGCGTCATCTTCGAAAAACTCATTCGCAAACGAGTCCCACCAACAGTTATCACTTTCCTAAGTGGAAAAATAGGTGAATACAATCAAACATTTCATTATAGCGCCTCGCTCAATCGGGTGGCGTAGGGTCAATCGGTTCTATGGCGTAGGATACTTACTTCAGTTCGCTGCTGTAATCGTTTGTTGAGTTCATAGATTCTATAATCTGGTTGGCCGAAATATGCATGCCTCCTGGGAACGTTCAATTGACTGTAAATCGTAATGAAAAACCACATCAATCAACATGCAAGAAACCGTTATGGTTTTTGTCGATTTAAAACTGGAAACCTGCGCCGCTTACCTTTGATCCATGCGATCCACAGGTTGCGGACCTCCCATCAAGTGACCTTGTCCCATCGGACCACCCATATTCGATCCGTTTGGCCCATGACCGAAAGGAGAACCTGGAGGTATGCCGAACTGGGGGCCACCGAAGTTACCTGGCCCACTAGGTGATGTAAAGTGAGGCCCGCTCCCGAAGGCGGAGCCCGAGCTGCCCGGTCGACCAAACTGGGGACCATTAGCAGAAGGAGAACTAAAAGGGCCTACCGCTACGGGACCACCTCCGACGGGACCATTGTATGGACCTCCCGGCCCTGCAGGGCCACCTGCGTTTGGGGGAGGAAACCCGGAGCCCACATTCTGTGGAGGGCCTGGACCGGGCGTGGACGAACCAGAAGGTGCAGGCGATGCTGTATATTGCGGTGTGTTCGAACCAGTTCCGGGTGGTAAATTTTGATAGCTATTGGAAGCAGATCCTCCGGCTGGAGATCCTTGGCCAGCTGCCGGAAATACTGGGCCTCCAAAGTTTCCCCCACCAGGACCGCCAAAGCTGTTTACACCCGGTCCTTGACCCCCAGGTCCCCCCGGACCTCCAGGGCCACCATTACCAGCGACTCCAGGACCGCCTGGGCCTCCAGCTCCTGGACCTGCACCTTGCTGCGAGGGATCAGTTGGACCCGAAGGTGTTCCTTTCCAGTTATTCGTAGAATCCTCCAGTGTAGACGGTAAACTCAATGACGGTCCTGCATTAACTCCACGGCGGCTTAAACCTTAAACGAGCAGAAAATAAAAGCAAATGTTTTATTATTTGCGCGTGTTGTTTAACGAACTTATTCTTTTCTTCTTCTTTGGCTCTACAACCACGAGAGTTTTTGGCCTGTCATAATTGTTGTTCAATCGAATTAAAATGGTCAGTCAATTTCAGTCAACATAGCAAACCTAGTTGTGTAGTGTAGTGCCGTTTGTGGAGTACCATTCCGTACTAATGTGTTGGAAATAGTAAGTTCTTACCTATCATATTCTATAATCGGAACTACTGAGGAAGAATGTCAGTTCCTATGAGTGTGCACTCGTACCGGCCACGGTACGCCAGCCTGTCCCGTACTGTTACAACACAACACAACCAAACGTAATTGTTGATGCTAGCGCACATGCACACGGCTATCAATACACAGTAGTGTTGGCTTAGTATCCGTATATCGCATCGATCTTCTTTATATGTTCGTCATAAGTTCTCTTCACACAACACTATTTTATTTCACTGTTGTTTTCTGTTCTTCACTGATTTGCCTTTAGCTGTCGCGCTATCGTTAAACGAAACGTTAATTGTACGCTGAAAATAAGAAGAAAACGTAATTAAATATTGAGCATAACATTCAAAATGAACCACGAAATTCTCCCTCAGTGAAATAATTCCAACTTCGGCAACAAATCGAGCGTAGTGGTAAAAGCGCTCAATGCGGACTATTATTCAGGGTAGTTAAAAATATAAAAATATATTTTTCCCACGAAAATTTTCGATTAGTTATCAATATTAAATTAGAGATCGGTAAAGCAAGATGCAGAGCTGATGAAGTGGATTAAAAAACCCTTTTTTATATTATAATATGCATTGTCAATTATGCCGCTATGCACCGATTTTTTTTTTATTTCGTATGCGCACCGACAGCAACTGTGTGTAAAAGTGATACACAATCAGTCAAGTCAACACAGCAAAACAAGCAAAAGTATAACGAACGCAGCATCAGATAGAGTGTAAAAGAGTGTATGTAGTTTAGGCAAACGAGAGCGCTACATTGGCTTGGGAGAGCGAGAGTAAGCGAGAGTAGAAAATGACGACGAGAGAATGTGAGCCACACATGCATTTCAATCGAATCAGTGCGTGAATAAAGGAGACAAACTGTATCTTCATGTTGAACATAGGAATAAGAAAAGGAAAATAATATGCTTCACAATGTTATAAACTTATTGGCCTGAACTAAGGCACCGAACTAAGCCAAAAAGGTTTTCGGCTAACTGAACAGAGAAGTGCACGATAAAATGCTAGATATACAGCATGAATGGCATGGTACGATTCCGTATTTCGTTTCACCTTTAATGAAACCAATTAAATCAACATATTTGTTTAAGCAAGTCTGGTCATACTTAAAGCACTCCATGCTGTCGACGAACAATAACACATGCCTGTCGTGACGGGAACCATTCATCAATACACAATTTATGGGATATAAGTATTTCGTTTGGTTAAGCATACGTCCCATTGTATTGATTAATTTAAGAAATTAAAAACCATAAAAAATTTATTTTGTAAATTATTTCACTTGAGCAAAAGATTGCATTACACAGTACCGGTACAATCCCGACCAATTTGAAACGCACACTTTTGCTAAGACTTGCAATCACACAAAAGCATCGGAAAAGCCACACACACACACACACTCACACACACTGTGGCACACTGTAGCTCATTCAAGAACACTGATTGAAAAAAAAAACACACACATAATGCGGCGCGATTGTTTTCCCATCAATAGCATGCGTGCGCGATTATCATGGTATAGGTGTGTGTTGATGATTCTCTCCGAATACTCGGATGTCAACTCGAACGAAAAGAAACTCACACACGCAATTTTATATGCTCAAAGCGACGGTGCCTGAGAATCGGTGGTAGACCGTGCATCGGAGATGAACGAGGAACAGAAATTTAAAATCAAACGCGTCGCGGCCTAATGTTGATACATACACCGGCCACCTTCACAACTATTGCCCACAGATAGCAGTGCTGCTTTCACTGCGACTTTGCGTTAACGCAGGACAGGTAGCTTACGGAGCGCAACCTATTCCGAGCGACAGCGAATGATAAGCTTGACCAAAATTCACTTTGTCACCAAACCAAAATAAATGTGCAAAAAAACGACCACATCCAACTACTCACTGGATTAGTGTAAATTATTGGAATGAAAATAATAACAATTCGTATTCGATACACTCCGTCGCTATTCCGTCCGTATTCGGTGATACACTTGAAAATTTGGGCTCCAACAAAATTCAATCGACGCATACATACATCATTTTCTATTATTTTGTTTTCCACCAACAAATGTTTCTATATCCTTGTATAATGGAGTAACCTATGGCACAAGTCAAGTCGTATGCACCAAGCACTATGCGCGTTATATTATTACGAAATAAACATTTGTGAGCTCCACTAAAATCTTTCATTTCCTTGATAGCCGCAGCTTGGTTCCATTTTTCTGCATCCTCTTATTATTTTCCATTACGTTACGCACCACACTCTCACTGATATCAATATTTCGCCCAGCAAGAAATGTAATCCATTAAACGCGGGCACACTTATTCCAGAATCCAGATTTGCATTTAGCTTGTAGTAATAATATTAGGTTTCGGAACACATTTTATCTATAACTCCCCACCCCTCGTAAACCAACATGCAAACGCCTCGCACTAACTAAATCAATTTCCCAAATTTTTTATCACACCATCCGGGAAAACACGCTCTTGCTATACATTCAGCGCACTGCCGTCACAATAAACCACCGTCAACATTTACCCGTGAGAATGCGGTCTTTGTTCTGTATTTTAAATGGTATTTTCACGTTCAGTCATGGTAACAATTTCACTCGGAGCGGACTCGCCAACATAGACGCCATCAATTTTTTTCAACACTGGTGGCCATTTTGAAATAGGGGCACGGAGATAAACGTCATTTTTGCGCACTACACGACACTCTCGGTCATCACGTTGACAGTTTAATGGCATTTTCTTGAACAATCAGAGAAGTTTTTTTGTATTCTTCTGATTGAACACAAGTTTTTTTTGGAAAACATAAGAATACCACCAAACATAGCATGAACCCAACTCTGGGAAGTGGTGCAAATCTTTAGATTTGTTTTAAAACTTAATTTACAGCTCTTTTCTGTGAAAGCTGTCAGCTCATTCCACATTTCACCACCAAAGTCCTCAAAGGCCTTTTCTGCTGGTTAGACCTCATCTACACATTACAAAATATCTGTTGTAAAAAAAATTTGCGTTGATGCCAAATAAAAGAACCAAACTGAAAAACCCTCACTGTCTATGAAATAAAGAAAACACAAACACTCACAGCCAATCTGCTTGGAAGCATAAAAAGGTGAAGTTAATTGATAATTAACTAAATATGTATCTGGTTTAAAAAGTTGATTGTTTTTTCACAATGTATCGTTTAGTTATGTTTAAAAAAAACTATGAATGCGTCTTCAATGCGTCTTCGTTCACCAAAAACTATAGAAAGTTTTACTTTTTTTTAAATGACTTAGACATATTTTCTAAGCTGTAAAAACACAAATTTTCGACTCATGTCCTGTGTCGAAGCCCTTTGTGCAGTCGTACCGAGCTCGAACGCACACCATCAAGCAAAATCGTAAAAGAAAAGCAAGATGGCTACCGTTTTGCTCGTCGTGGAATAATTAAACAAGAAGAGAGCCAAAAGCTCAAGATAAAATCGAATTTCCGTTGCTGTAAGAGATGTGTAAACATACGTTATGTGAAATATGCATGTGTAAAAGCGTTGCCCATTAATCGAACGCACAGAAAACTTTGGCCCACATCCGTTTTAAGCAGCCGACCACAATTGTGCATGATCGAGGTGCAAAAGTAAGCAATAGGAAAAGAAAGTTGCCTCCATGTGGAGTTGAACGCAACAAAAACATCCCTCCAAGCTTGATGCACTATTCCCAGAGCATTAATGTGCAGAATCCTCGTCGGGCATCAAATTGCCTATCACGTTCAAGAAAAAGGGTGTTTAGAGAAAGCTATGTAGAGGCAAAAAAAAATAACACACACTCACACATTTACCAACAACAGAAACAATACTTGTGTTTGTTAGTGCGTGCGCGAAGAAATGTTTGCACCAGAGCAGCAGCAGGCAGCAGAAGCAGCATGTATAACATACAAAAAAAGTAAAACAAAACAGCATTTACATTTGGAGCAATAAGCAACCGTCTATCTGCCCCGTATGTATAACTTTGATGCGTATGCGTAATATCGAGGATGTGCTCAGGGTCTTTTCTTCAAAATGAGGCATCTTCCGTACCCGTTTATGCAGTTCCTTCCCCGTACCCTGTTTTTTGATGTTGTGTAGCGAACGACATATAACAAAATGTGAAAAAAGTGTGTTACAATGGGTGCAAGTCAACGGTTTCTTGGACGAGAAGAAGGATCAGTGCAGTGAAGATGTGGTGCAATCCGTAAAGCGCAAATTCAAGTCGTATTCCGTCGTCCTAGTTCGGCTGACACGATGCATTCATGCACTTCACATATAGATTTAATAAGATATTTTGCCTACTTGTGTTGGTTAAAGCTTACTAACATGTGAATATTAGAACTCCAGATGGTGCACTAGGTTTTATGTGTTGTGAACATACATTTTTCAGAACCGAATAGTCCCCGTGCTGGACCAGGCAATCATCTAATGCTGTATGGAATCGGGATTAAATAGACTAATAAGGCAGCCGATGTCAAAGTCAACATGGTAACAAATGCTCGAGTGCTGCTGCATAGAATTGCAAATGTTTCACAACGCATTGTTTTATTGCTTCTTGCAGACTAAAATGATACGCCTACACCAGCTAGGTGGTGATCAGGAACAGCATCCGCCGGATTTAACCACCGAGAACGGCATCGAGGGTGAGAATATTTGCACAGAAATTCCCAGCCTACGGGAAAGCGCGCCGAAATCCACCATCAAGCTGCAAGAAACCTCGACCAAAAGTAGCCCGGTGGAAGATGTGGAGCAGGAGAGCCAAAGTCAGCGCAGGACTTCGCACCGGCTACTGACAGTGAATCGTACCGACACCGGTGGCAGCACTTCCACTACATTATGCTCGTCTCGGTCGATAAATGGCCAGAGCATGCCGGGGAATCTTCGGACTAGTGAACAAAGAGTGTCAGCGACTGTTGATCCTTCTTCGAGCACGAGCATTATTTGCAGTTTGCCACTGAACCGGTTGGAGTCAATACTGGGCATGCTAAATGTAATGCACAAAAGCCCCACGCCCACGACCGATCGGTGCCCTACGGACGGTGCAACGAGACGAGAACAGGACCGTTGCAATATGGTGGGATGTGCAGCTTCGGACGCAGATCGCGCCCACGATGCGGCGTACAAGGTGTTATGCTTGTATTGTGATCGTAGTTTCAGCAGCCAAAAGTTGATGATCAAACACACGGATCGCATTCATCGAATAGCGAAGGAACGACGAAGCAGTGCGCGCGTACTGTCGACAGCGCTGAACGGAACAGACATTTCCGCTTGTTGTCACTTTTGCCATAAAAGCAAGACTCTAAACTTAATGTCAGAAAATTTGCCAGAGTTATTCAAGCACCTGATTTCCGTACACTCTGATCGCTACTACGCCTGCGAGCACTGTACCCTACGTTTTCCGAACGACGAAGCACGAGAAGCGCACATGGAAGCGTTACATTCGTCTACCAACAATGGGCGCCCCAAGTCGAAAGCCGCTCTCAAAGCCTTTAGTCACAGTACTCAAATTGATTGTACTCTTCACCACCAACACCACCTGCCACAGCCGATCGTCAGCATTGTGAACTGCAAAACGCTTAAACCCGGCATCGTAACGGAACCAAACGAGTCTTTTCCAACGGCCCCGGAACCCAGCTCCCGGTCGATGGATCGGCTCGGTGCAAGCAATCGTGTTCACGGCAGCAATGCGAAGGGTGAATCGACAGCACAAAACATCTGTTTGCGATCGTCGCTCCGCAATGCAAATGCGCTGGTAGCCGATAAAGATGCGGAAAGTGGCAAATCAAACACCAAGGCCTTTAAAAAGTCGGAGCGATTGCTGAGAAGAAATTCTGAGCCCATGCTACTGTCACGGTTAGGCATTACCCAGCACAGATTACCTCGTCAGAGCCGGCGGCTTATGGCTGCTGCCTCAATTAATGCAAGCGCTTCACTGCTATCTTCCGATCCATCTTCGTCAGCATCGTCTACATCGTCCACTTCTTCAGTCACGGGGCCATGTTTAGGAAAATTCACAGCCAAGAAAAAGGGTCTCGCACTGTCACATGACGAAGGGCACCCGGTACAAAATTGCTACAATAAAATCACCAAGATGAAAACCATACGTTCTACCCTGCACACCAGCTCGTTGCCGCCCGCAGACGGTCCCGGGGGTCCCGATATGATGGATTCTAGTAAATCATCCGACAAAGGATCAGATGGTAATGCAGCAAATGGCAACCTTTTAGTCCCTAGCACCGGACCAATGGGTGACAGTGCGGGTGGATTAAACAATCGCGGATCGGTGGGTTGTTCGCCGGCCGGTAATATTGTTTGGAGCGATAGTACCTGCGGTGTAAGTGGCAACGCGTCTAGCAGCAATAGCGCTGTGCTAGTGGCAGCAAGCAACGGCGTTTTTGATGAAGACTTCTACGAAACCGTCACACAGAATGTGAAAAACAATCTAAGCTGTCACTTGGACGGAAAACTGGAAGCACCTGCACCCGGTGCACCGAGCCCAATGAGCCCGGTAGCTGTTGTACCAGCGGTACGGTCCACTCTCGTCAAGAGCCCAGTGTCGACGGAAAGCAAAATTCACGAAGCAACTAATCTTCCTGCCGTATCCGTAATGTTTCCCACGCTACTAACCGTGGAGCAGTATGGCACGGATCCGAAGCCAACGACGAGCAGTGCAGCGTTGAGCGCCATACCATCCACGTCGTCAGTGAAAACGAAGAAACCTGTGACTAAAAATTCGTGGAAATGGAAGTGGGACTTTGTGAAGAAATACAAATACGTGAATGAAAACGGGCGAATCGTCAAGAAAATCAAACAACCAACGGTCGGATTGCGCGATCTATCCAAACTGGACATGTGGACACAGTTGACCATGCGTACAAAGCATGAGCTATTCCAACATCGACGGTCCGGCGATGATCAACATCGGATGCCACTACTATCAGACACACCATGTGCAAATGCTTCTGCCAAAGGCGAGCCGCCGGTGCTCATTGCCGAGGTTGGAGCTACTTTGCGCAATGAAAAACGAGCCATGGTTGAGCAGTTGGATCACATCCTCGATGCACGATTGCTGCCGCACATAGATTTAGAGCAGAATGACCAGCGTATCGTAAAGCTTGAGCCGGCTGATGAAGAAGCTAGTAAAGAGCTGCCAACCGGTTTGTATACAGAGCCATTGGACGAGAAAGATGTCACGATTACCCTACCTCCGGTACAAAGTTCGTCCCTTGTACCTTGGTCAAATCAGCCCCAGGCCCCACAACCCAGGGCCAAAACTGTGGACTTCCTGCAAAGTCTGCAGCTCATGCAGCTTAACAAGCACTATCAAAAATCACCTGTCGTGTTGAGTGGCGAGTGGGCCCGTCCTAGGTGTTACATCTGCTATGGCTGTGGTGCAAAGTTTACCTCTCTGAAGCAAGTCGAAGAGCATCGCATCTTCCGCCATCCTCACGTACACTCTACCTTCTACGAGATTGTTGGTCGCGAGCTGATCGAGAAGCGACTGTACAAGAACTTTTTCATCCCGGTCGTAGCATTGATGATGCACCGTTGGCACTGTAGGCGGTTGAACAATCCGGAACGAGTATTGAACAGTGGCATACAGGGCATGAATTCTCAGCACGCAATGGGGGTTTGTGGAATCAATGCTGTGGCCGAAATTAAAAACGAAGATTCTTCGTCAAATGAAGCTACCTCGTTATCGACATCAACTAGGGCCTCCTCTTCGTCGTCTCGCCATTCTACGAACACCACCGTCACTACCCTGCTGGACACCTGCTCTGACGCGATGAACGCGCTCACGCAATGTTCGATGCTCGCAGTTGACGATGAGGATGACGGAAGCAGTGTCCGTTCCGTGATATGTAGCAAATGCCAGAAGGAGTGCCAGAACCAGATGCTGTTGTATGCACACATTCTGCACTGCTCCAATGATTATGTTTGGTTGCAGGCCAAAAAGCGCATGAAGTATCGCCGTGCTAAACGGCGAAGAGGTGGCAATCGTAATGGCGTTAGTTGTGCGCCGTCATTGCTAACCATACCGCGACTGGTGCAGCCGCCTCAAAACGCTGTTGAAAAGGTGGAAACGGCAGAATATCAATCATTATCTTCATCTCCCGACGAAAAGCATACCGCTAACAATATCAGCATCTGTAGTAATGCCAGCAGTAGTAGCAGCGATTGTACTGGCAGCAGCAGTAGCAGCAGTAGCAGCAGCAGCAGCAGCAGCAGCAGCAGCTGCAACAGTAGCACTAGCAACGATAGTTCGAAGGCGAATGGAAACCAGAAGGTTCGGAAATCACCTAAACCAAAGGAGAGTGATAGTAAGTGTATAATGTTTACAAATTCTTTGTCGCAGTTGTTATTAGTACAGCTGTTGATGCGTACCTTAGTGCTACAAAGCTGGGTACATGTTGAGTGAGATGTTATAATCTTTGCTCTTAAAAATCTTTGCAGGTGATATAGTGCAAAAGCTACTGGCAAACCTTCCGGCAAAGCGCAACTCTCGGCAAACGAATTTTCAAACATCGAAACAAATCACCAAGCGTTCGAAGGTGGTAGCAAGGAAGACCTTCTGCTCGGCATCCGGGTCCGTCACATCTCAACAGATAGCGCACGGAGGAAAGCGTTCAGCTTTACTACTTGGTGAATCCACCGTAGCACAACCTACTACTGCACAGACCGCCACTGCTCCTGTTCACAATGGTAACGATATTGATAGTAGTAAGAATTTGTCCACATCTATAATATCTGCAGCAAAGCGGGAAAAAATCCCTCACGGTACTGCTGGTAAAAAATTACGTTCAAGACAAACCATGACCAGTTCCCTTCGGTCTGCAACCGCTGCTGGGCATGTAAAGTCTCAGAAAACACAAAAAGTTGCCTGCAAAAAAACCACCACTTCCTTAGAGGGTAATGTCAGGGATGTTAGTTCCAAACCGTGTTCCAAAGAATCTTCACACATCTTAGAGAAAAGTTCAGAAGTAAGAAAAAAGGGAAAACTTAACCGAGGAAAGCTTGTTGGGACAGTGGTCAAGCAGAAAAAAATGGTAATGTGGAAGAAGAGTAAACACCAGCTGTTAAGATTAACTACGACCAACGGTCATCACCGAATGTTACGTAGCAGTGGTAAGCGTCTGTTACCAGCATCGATTTCCACTAGTCAAACATTCTTATCATCGCGATCCGTTCGTAATCCAGCGCGCGCAAAAAATCTCTTGGTAAACAGGCGAAAACTGTTAAGAACCGAAAAGCAAATACCTTCTTCAGGTGCGATGGTAAAAGACGAAGCGTTAGAAGAAAAAGAATCTAAAGTCAGTGAGCGAAAGGACGACGCCGGTAACAGTACTGCGGACACTGTTAGTAGTTGTGCGGATAGTGGGTCGGTTATTTCTAGCAAAATTAATTCATCGTCTGAAACTGAACCATTTGCCAACATTTCCCCACTCGACTCAGTAGTCGCAAAAGATGGAACAGAGCAGAACAATTCGGAAGTGTTAGTAGAGCAAACTGTCGATAGCTTAGATAAGCTGGCTACTTCCGATATAGAACCAAGTGAATATGTAGCTGTCGAACGCAGTGCAGTGCAGGTAACACCAAATCAACCTATCAGGAAGCAATACATAAAGGACCCACCTGCAACACCGAAAAAGTGTGATCCTGATTCGGAGGAGAATGCTGCGACGTCCGAGTCATTGTCTTCGTGTTCTAGCATGGCAGAACAAAACATGTCTGCAAACGGTGGTCAATCGGCAGCTGGAAGTAAACGGAGAAAGAAGAAGCTGAATGACTGTATTGCGATGCTAACTGGTAAACTGTCGGAACGATTGGGAGTTGATTTTTTTAACAAAGACCAGAGCAATGAAGAGGTTTCTCCAAACGAATCGTCCGCGGGTTGCTCCGTGTCGGAGGTGGAGAAGCTTTCAGCCAACAACGCGGCTACTTCGAGCAGCCATTCTGTATCTTCTGATGAGAGCTCACTTTTCGTGAAACATGATGAACTTGTATCAATGAATGCTCAGCAGCTCCCCGCACGGTCTCCGTGCCTAGTTGCGTTAACCAACAATGCAAAGCCACCCTCAGCATATACAGCATCCGCGGAAAGCATCACATTGCCTGTAGAATCAACATCCGCCACCGCCAACGCAATCGACACCTGGTCGAATAATTATTGCCATGCGCTGCCTGCGACTGCATTGCCTCCTCAATCGGTTCCAATACGCCTTAAAGCTGCCAGTACCGTTCGACCGGTATCACCTATCCTGGCAACACCGGTGACATACGAACGGTTAGCGACACATGCTGCGTCTTCGGCAACTGAACAGATTTCGGACGAACCATTAAATCTGTCCAAAAGCAGTCTCATGGGACCTGGTGCGATCAGGAATGCCACGGTGCAATGGAAACCGGATGATGCTTCCAGTTCGGTATATAAAAGATCACGCTCACAACCGCAGGAACCCTCGGTTTCGTTGAACCCTTCCACGCAACCGATGCACGCTCATAATTTAAAGGCTGACATTCCTGTCGCACATTTTAACCAGCCACTGGACACCTCACCGCATCTAGGTCAACAGAAAGCACGCAAATTAAAATGTCCGTCGCCCCTGACAACCGATTCCGGATGCACTATTACACCGAAAGTGGGAAGAGGCAACTTCTCATCATTAAAGCTTCCGCCTGGGTTAATAATCGAACGGGTGGAATATAAACAATCTCGTCCATCCATTACAAAGGAAGTGCCGTCAGTTACAATAGTGGCACGCCAGCGCCAACTCCCCGCCCCAGATCCGATGTCTTCGATGGCTGAAAATAGTGCAACAGATTTAACAATGGAAAAGCCTGCTTCGTTAACGCACAGCTCAAGCTTGACGCCTTATCCCAACAGCGCTTCTACCTTCGTAAAACCATTACCAAACAGTACTTCCGGTGTAATGGTACATCATGGTAGGCATGATTCGAATCACACGAAGAGCATTGGATACGGCAGCCATCCTGAGACAAACGTTTTTCATCGACGCTCTGAACAAACCACCGACAGTTTAGCACCAGTGTGTTTTCCTTCCGCGTTAAGGTCTGGCCCCTGTCCGGAAAATCGAATATCCGTCACGATTACCGAGTCTTGTTCTACTGCTCACGAGCGCGTCCAGGATATGCAAACTAGCGTTGATTTGTCAACAACACCCCAAAAGGATAAAGCTATTTCATCCTACTGTTTGCCATCGGCAAAGGATACAATGCCAATAAGAGCTCCACAGCGAATGGCACCTTCGGTCATTCCTTCCACTTTGCACAAAATGCCCATTGGTGGTGTGACTGGACATGCAGCCGGGTCTTCCGTGAAAACACCACCGCCAATCACAACGCTGATTATTCCACAAGTCCCTATGCCACCGTTGGCAAGCCAGACCGTCTATCCGCTGAAACGTGCAAGACGCAAAAGTGTGTTTGTACCGATGTCGGTACCGACCGACGAATCGAACCGTGATGTAATGGCTAAAGCTGTGAGACAACAGCATCCAATCATTCCAACGTTTGCTGCAGCACCATCGCCACAGTCCGGCACCGCTGGTAGCATAACAAGTGCTAATCTGTTAGCGTCCATGTCGTTGTCATTTATTGCACCGAGTTTGCTGCCGGTACCGGGGACATCAATGTTAAGTCCAATCGATATGCAGCGGCTCGCCACAGTTAGGCTCCCGGCACATTTGCAACCTCCTGTAATTCCACCGTTAAAAATACCAGATCCAGCAACTTCCGCTAGCATGCTGGAAAAGATGTTTCATCCTACGCATAGTAACGTACTATCAACCGGGCTCGAGCTGAAACCAGACGCTCAGAGTCATCAACCTAAACCACCCTCAGCAACACAAACAACTGCAATACGTTCACATATGTACGCCAACCCTGTAGAAGAAAATTCACATTTCATTCCGTCACTACCGGCAAACCTGAATGGATTCATTACTCAACCAGAACATATAGTGAACACAAACATGCCGGCAACTGCCAGAACGTCCGATACGAAAACTGCGAAACCGAACAACAGTTCGTCTGGAGCGGCTAGTAAAGGCAGTGGCCGCATAATGAAACGCAGAGCTTCTGTGGCGGACCTGCAACGGAAAGCGTTGATGGAACAAATTTGGAATCAGTCAATTATAGATAAAATGATGAGCGAAAAAGACACGAGAATTGTCAGCGGTTTTGAAGAAACAAAGAAAACAGTGCACACCACTGTTCCAGCAGCGGAAATTGTGCTAGAAAAGAGCAGTAATGTACAAAAATTAGATCAACAAATCACACGCCTGGAAGAAGAATTAGCAACTAATGCTGATAAATCGCACATCATCACGCACACCTCCACACCTAGCAACGCACCAACTAAGAATAAAGCTGAAAGACAAAGTAAAAAGAAGCATCCGGCTGAATTGGGTTCCGTACCGACAAACGAATTGAAAGCACCCGATAGCATGGCCCAACCTATAGCACTACTTCAGCATGCAGGAGTGCAGAGGCCTCATGATACTGTTACTGTTCCACTTAATAACTTACATACAGAATGTGAAAAAATGCAAGATCCACAGAAAGAGCATGCTGGAGAGCTGCAAGCCAGACCGGAGGAGCTAATCCCACCGGCACGTACTTTGGAAACGCGAAAAGACTCCAGCACAACTCTCGAACCGGCACACCACACGACAGGCGACAACAAGGAAGCAGATTCAACTGCACCTTTACCAACGATAAATGCTGCTGACACTATCAAGCCCACTGATAAAACTGATGCAGCGTCGGAGGATGGTTCGGCTCATGTAAGTGACTGCCAGGCAAGCGCCGAGATACAAAAGGAAGGGGGGTCGAAGAAGGTGGTACGCAAAAGGAGAAAAAACGAATTGGCTTCCATACTGTCGGACCAGCTACTGGAAAGCTTTAAGGAAGTGGACAAGTCGCGATTGGATGATTTAAAGCTGCTGCATGATTTAACATGTGAGACGCCCGATGTAAAGTTCACCCTGGAACAGATCCCGCAGTTAGCCAAGCGGAAGTCTAACCCACGAATGCCCGAGCTATTGATACAAGATTCATCCAAGCTAATGACTTCGGTACATACAACCAGCAAAAAAGTGAACAGTACTAATAAAAAACTGGTCAAAGACAAAGAACCGGCTGCACCGCAACCGGCAACTGCTAAAGACCCGAAAACTAAACCATCGACCGGCACGCTTGGCTGTAGTGTACAGCCAACATCCTCCCTGCTACAAAGTAGGGCTAAAGGTGTTCAGATGCAAGAGGGAAAAGAAAAATCGGTTGCACTAGCTACTATCGACTCAAAAGAATATGCACCTGTCAATGCACAAGAAAGCACCGAAAAGCTAAATAATTCGATGGACCCAAGTTCGGTAGTATCTGCTAAAGCGAGTCGAACAAAAACGCTCAACTCCATAAATGGAGAACACAAGACTCAAAATTCTCCTAAGCAAACATCAACCAGACTCACCGATTCCGAATCGTGTACGGATTTAGCTACTGCGCACGACAAAACTGATGATGTTACCATCCATGACCGTAAAAATGTATTAAGAAAACGGGCTTCAACACCGGCCGCAGGAGTAGTACAGCAGGTAACCGGTGTGAAAAATAATTCTAAAGAAAAAAACGATGATGTCACGTTGGGAAACCAGTTACCAGTCATTGGTAGTGTTCACCTGACGGAAGCAGTAACTGGCAAAACTGTAGATACACCAGTTGCACAAAAGGCAACATCCCATCCCCCGAAACGAATAATGTCTCGTCGCAAATCAGTGTTTGTGGACTGCGATTTGGCACAATATGTTGAAAAGGAAGAAAATAAGCTGAAAAAAGAATCTGCCAACGTGTCGTTCAAGGACGATCTTGTGCTGATACCTAGGCGAGGTACACGAAGCCAGGCCCAGTTGAGCTTCGATTTGGCAGAAAACTTCCCGGAATCGGCTATGAAGCCTCGCGATCCTCGCAGACGAGTTCTACAGAAGCGTCGCGAAGAAGAGCTTAATGCTAGGGAAAACAAAATGCAACTGGAAGCCAAGGGCGTCCGTAGTAGTCCACTTTCAGTCGACAAACAGACGATTGTCGGTATGGTGGAAACACCAGTGGCCGCGGCTTCCGTTAAATCAAACAAAGTGGATAAACGAGAAAAGCAGGTACCATCGAATCCGCCGAACGAGTTATTAGTGGACTCAAAATCCAAAAATGATGAAGAAGAAAAGCCTGTCGAAGTTCCGGAACAAGTACCATTACGAAGAATCAGCGCTAGAAGGGCCTCGGTATGCGTGCGTTCCTTGACGAGTGCGAAAAATGTTAAAGACGAAACTAGCAATACTCCTTCAGCATCGGTTGCAGTTGCAGTTCCGGAAGACGAGCGTCTGCGCGATATCGGGAATGAAGTGAAGCGTGTCTATAAGCGCAGAGCTTCAATTTACCGACCAACAGCCGAATTGCAAGCGCCTGATGATGATACCGGTGGAAAGCAGGGCATTCATAAATCATTAAATTCGAACATGGGAGTAGAGAATACGGGCCTCGCGAGGAAAAAAGAGACAGTGTCTCAGAAATCACCCATGCGGCGTTCTAAAACACCTGGCCCTAGCGACTGGAAGCGCAGAAATCAGCTTCCATTAAATGGGACGTCCGAACCTCTGATTGAATCGTTACTGCTGCATGCCACTGACGCTGAGGCGAATGCTCCAAAGCGACGCACGACAAAAAATAGCCAGATTGCAGAAACAGTTTCCAAGTTGTTCAACATTCAAGAGGAAATTATGCTGATAGACAGCTCAAGGCGTAAACCACGTAAAGCTATTACGCCGGTCGTACCGACAGAGAGCGCATCAGCTCCGGAACCCATAAAGCAAACGCTAGATAGTACAAATAGCGCTTCACTGGAGAAAACAAACGAGAAATACAAAACGATATCGGCGTACGATTCTCCGATGGGTAGTAATGGAGTAATGGAGGAAATGACAGAACCACGGTTGCCCAGAAAATCCTTTTCATTTTCCAACGATGAAGATGAATCGCCAAAAGCGATAAAAAAATTAGTGGAAAACATCATCAACAACACGACCAACTCGTCTAACGCTTCGACTGATTACTCCGATGACGATAACATGTCGCTGGCTTGTTTTGCGGCTCGCAGTAATGTGCCTATCGCGCATTCGCAACAAACGGCGGATATGTTTGCCAAACCTCCATCCACCGTCCCGACACGTGCTATGTCGGTAATTGCAGACGATGAAAGTACTACCAACACCGATGCCTTAGACGATGATATGATGAGCGTGACTACCGAAATACCAACATCGACAAACAAGTCGCGAATGGGCACCCGGCGCGTAAGACGAAAACGTCGTAAAACCATGCGCCAGAGCAGCAAAATAAAGCGTCAACAAGCAAAAACACAGGAAGAGAACAACAAGCCGGTGCAATCCTTCAACTGCACCCTTTGCCGCAAGGTATTCAAAAAGCAGGATGCATACAACAAGCATCGCATGACGCTCTCGCACATTGCCAAGCTTTCGGAGCAAGAATACCTAGTTGCGCAACAGAATCAGGAGAGGCGACAGGATGATTCGTTGCAGCTGTCTGACGAAGGCGCGCAGCCTCCCCCTAAAACGGCCCCTGAACGACCGGATATTGAAATGGTGGAAAAAATCGTGACATTGGATGTACCCTCGGTCATTGCGACTATTCCTGACGGTGGTTTGTCCGTAGCGGCATTGTCGCTGGCAATCACCGACAAGGGCAAAAGTCACGATCACCACGATCAAGAGGTAAAGGAACTCAGTCAAGAAGAGAAGCTTTTCTTCGAATGTTGTTCGATGCTGAAGGAATCGAATTCTGGCGAGAACGATAAATTGCAGCGTGTCACTGTGTCTTTAAAATCAAGCGAATTGGTAAATTCAATAGACCTTGCTAATCCGTGCGTAGTGCTTGCAAATGAGGGAAACAATGTATCCGCCCCTGTACCTTCCGCTCAGTTGCCCCTGATAGAACATAACCAGATACTTCCAGTGAGCCCAACGTGCTGTGCAAAGGAGCCGTTCGAAACGGCAACGGTCATCCAACAGCAAGAAGACACAATTTTCCAGCAAAATCACGAAGGGTTGTTGGGAGAGGCAACAAACTTTATGGTACATCGGTATGTTTTGGCAAAGGATGCAGGGAGTGTATCACCACCAGCACACCACACGGTAAAGTCAACATCGGCTATTTCTGCTGCTGCTGGTAACAGTAGTAGCAGCAGCAGTAGCAGTAGTAGCAGTAGTAGCAGTAGCAGTACCAGCAGCAACAGGAGTACCAGCAGCCGAAGTAGTACTGACAGCAACAGTATCAACAAGAGTAATGCCAATAATGCAAAAATTAAAACTAAAGGAGCACTCAAGGGATACGACAACTTCAAAGTGTCCATCCCAATGACTGGTCTGACTGTGATGTCAACTAATACGGCAGGTTCAGGTATTGGTGTGGGCAAAGAATCGCGTCTAGACACTCTTGCCGATGTTGCTTTGTGTGGTGATATTCCGAAAGAGTTTGGCATAGCGGTCCAGAACGATGAGATAACTGCTACTACTACTACTGCTACTACTCTTGTCAGTGAGGATGAGCGTGTTCGTGCTTGCCCGGAAACACTCGCTAGGTTGCCCGTGGTTGAGACTGACATGTTTCTTGATGCTAAGGTGCACGCACCTTCATTACCGTTGATGGAAAAGAATGAACGAGATGGTACTGCTGGGACGAAAAATAACTCCATTGTGTTACGCACTTGTGTGGAAAACAATTCAAAATCCCAAATATCGAATAGGACAGGCAGTGGGAAAAATCGCGACACTTCCGCCAAATCACAAGCCAAACCTTCTAATCGATGGACATCATCCGGACCATATCGCAGGAAAATGGATAAAAATAATCACCCTCCAAACGTAGAAACAGCAGCAGCAGCAGCAGCAGCAACAGTACCTTGTGATCATACATTTTTGTACGAGGGGGACGATGTTTACGCATTCCAAGATTCACCGTGCGACGGTGATCTACCGTCGACGTATTCTTCAAAGAAAAATAGTAATGCAGTGCAGTACCAAAGCATGTTGAAGCATGATGAAAAGGCTCAGCAACACACAGCACCCAATGCAATAGTACACCAGACGACTGCACCCGAAGAGCACGAGGATAGTCAGATGTCGAGCTTGAGCTTTTCGGATCGGGATGACTTTGTGTACGGTACCAACACGATGAGCGAAGAGGAGGAAGAGGAAGAGGATAAGAATAGTAGCATAAGCAGCGAACAGACTGCACCGAAAAAGCTCACCAACGCGGATGTTCAGAAGAAGAGTCTGATCATGGGTCGGATCTTCAAAAAGGGCGGAGCAAAGGATAAGCTTATAGGTGATGCGGGAACGCGCAAGTGCCCAACAACTTCGCTTGAAGCAAGTACTGCACCCGAGGTTCCACACAAGCTTGCCGCCGGTACGGCAGCGGCAACAGTTGCAAAACCGACGACCAATGCTAAATCGGCCGCGAAAGATTTCGACAAACTGTTTGACACGCTCAAAAATGACGCTGCTGCAGCGACAGACGAGATACAGAGTGCAAATGAACCACAATACGACACTCGTCCTCCGACAGGGTTTTGTGGTGAGGAAATGCTTCGGCCACCGGGTGTTGTCGAACATCAGGCAAATAATTCCAACCTTCCGGATAGTCTCGAGCAACGGGATTACGAAACAACAGTCGATACGGGGCCAGAGCGATTGCGTCGCCGAAGAACAGGGCAGCAAAAGATTCTGACGGAGACGTGGGATTCGGACGAGTTTGAAGACTTTCAAACGGATGACATCATGAAGCTGATCGATCGAACGGAGGACGATGAGCCAAACGACCATAATGCACAGTCCAAGAAGAGGGCCCTATTACACAGGGCATCTGAGGAAAAAGTAAAATCAACAAGCCTAGAGAGTACACTTCCCGCTCCCGCGAAAAAGTCATCATCGCTCAATGATAGCTGTACCAGCGAGAAAGAATATCGTAGGACCGAGCATACGGGACTCAAAAAAGGTGGTATACACTCGCTTGGTGATAAGAAGCCGCCATCCAAACCCGACGCAACAGTTACGGATGACACCATACGAAAGGTGATGGAAAGCGTCATACTAGAAACCATGGGCAAAAGCTGTATCACCGGCAAACGCAAGCCAACAGCTCACTCGGGAACGTTGGGTTTGGACAATAGGGAGGTAGCAGCAGCCGTAGCCTCCAACAATAAGACGCTCCGGCACTCGTCTAATGGTGATGGCAGTGGCAAAGGTTCTCTGGCATCAAATGTTTCTACCGAAGACGTTTCACTCGCACTAGAATTAACATCACTAGAAGAGCACACGCTCGAATCGAGTGTAGTCATATCTTCAAAAACAATAACGAGCAAGTTCAAACAAAAGCTTAATTCATCTCTGCGCGATAGCCTGGTGCCATCCAAGGAAGGTACCAAGCAAGAGAGCAACGAAAACGATACCACCATTTCGCGATCCAAGCCGAGCATGATGGTTGCAAACACTTCTACGGCCATACCTGCATCAAATCATCCTGTCACAACTGTACCATCAACTGCAGCCCCTAGTAACAACAACAACAATAATAACAAAATCAACAACAATAACAACACTATCAATAGCAAAGTGTCGGGCAAATCGTCGAAGGTAGTAGTGACGGGGGGAAGCAAGAACAGAGGAAAGCCCAAAAGTACCGAAGAGGACTGGAGCGGTAGAGCGGTGGCTGTACCGGGCAGCAAACAGCGAAAAGTAGCACCAAAGAAAATGAAGAACATTGCTTACGACCCCGACAGTGACTATGAGCAGAGCATCAAGTGTAAGAAGGTGAAGCGCAAATTGTTGGAAAACGACATCGAAGCCAATCTGAAGATCGAACAGCTTCAATCGACGCTGCTGAATGCGGAAGACAATAGCATCCTGTTAGCGACCTCGCGCCGCAAGCGTAATGCAGGAGATATGCTGTACTATTGGTCGTCGAGCAGTGACGAAGAGGAAATGGAAAAGGAGGAAAAGTCGAACGCCAAACATAATGACCGGCATCGGCATCGCAAGCCGACGAACAACAATAATGCCCCGTCTGGGAAGAAACGCGGCCGCAAGAGCAAACAACAATCAGGCAGCCCGAATGCGGTGGAACTCATAATCGATGGAGCCAATATCCCGGAGGATGTGGAGTTGAAGGATGAAACCAAAGCGAAGGATACGTCCGCTGTTCGACACATCGCACACGGTACGCCGGAAACAACGGGTGATGGGAAAAAGCTGAGAACAAGCAGCGCTATCACTGAGAAAAAGGCAGCACAAACGCCCAAAAAGAAGCAACCGAAACAAACTGAGCCGGAAAAGTCGTTACAGCTGCAAACACTACCCGTACAAACGGAGGCAGAACCGTGCGGCACCGGTAGTGAGCATCTACAGCAGCATGGCTGGATAATGGGTGACTCGCACAAGAAGCTCGTAACTATGCTAGCTCATGCAAAAGGAAAACACGATAGTCGCAACAGACAGACAACAAACCGAAAGAAGTAGGTATCACCAACTCGTAGGAAGCTCGCATTAAACGTCCAGCTGCGCGTAACAATCCGTAAAGCTCAACAACAAACACAACCAGTTCAGACTCAGATTAGTACATTTTCAATCACCATATAGTTTTCTCCAACGGTCTCCTTGGACATCACAAAACCCTTGGCATGGTCATTGCTGGCTTGGCCAAATCAGTGTAACTGTTTTCCTTCTGAGAATGTGTGATAATGTTCCTGACGCTCATCCCGGATCACCCATCGGAACAGCACATTGACAAAACAGAAAAACAAATTCCCTTGCTTTAAGTCGCATAATGCATGTCTGTGTGTGTGAGTGTGAGTGTTGATATTAAAATTATCGACCATATCTCGTGTAATGAGGGGGATTGCAGGAAATAATGGCAACTACAAAGCAGTATATCGAAGGTGGAATCAAAAATACCAGTATGAAGGGATTGGAGGGTAGCAAAATACCAGGTCAGGTCGTCCTTTACGAAACAAGGGTATGGACGAAATGGAATGGATAGCGCATTGTAAAGAAATTAAAACCCATATGCAAATAGTGATGAACGGAACAGAATGGTGGAGTGGTGGTTAGCACATAAGAACATAATACTGTGAAGAGCAGAAAAAAATGTTAGTTACTGCATTTTTTGAAGATGGTTCTTTAGTGTTTTTGTTTTTGTTTTTAAATTCCTTTTGCTACCGACACAGATAATTGTATGAAAGATTTTAAGAAGGTAGTGAATTTGATTAATAATCGCTATCGCAACAGTTCTACGACACTGCACGAATTGTTGTGCTACGCTGGAAGTTTGAGCAGTAATTAGCGAATGGCAGTGAAAAGTTGTAAATCATTAACTTGACCGTAGTAGTGTCGAGAGCGTTGAAACGAGAGTAGCGAACTATGTGCATACTTCCTTCCGGCAAACGAATCTCCTGTGGTCTCGATCGAACCGTTGTATATAAATAGGCGGGAATGTGCATTCGCTAGGAACGGATGAACAAAACTAGCATTAGCAAATTTCGTAAAGACGATTGATTGATGAATTTCCAATCCGAACGCACATTATATGTGTGAGTGTGTAATGTATGATAAAAATATAGAAAACTGGTGCAGAGAAGAATTGTGATTAGAGGAACCACCAGGAGCTAGGTTTTGTGGAAGGCAAATTGTCTAATGGTCTGTTTTTATTTTTACATATTTGGTGGTTTGTTGGATGCCCTTCCTTAATCTCCGATACGAGGGCATACATCACACAAATGTTATGGAAAACACAAAAAAAAACAAACAAACAAAAAACACACTACAAAAAATTTAAGTTCAGTGGTTTTGTGGCAAAAGTTAAAATAAACATTACAACACATTTCCTAGTGGACGTCGTCATCTGCATCATCAGCAGCCAAGTAGCTGCAATTGCTAGTTTTGCAGCAATACTCACAGTATTCATCAGCGGCGGTACCATACATTTCGTTTGAACGGTTTTAATGCGAAAGGAAGAACGCACGCTACACTGTTGTAGCGGGGTGTATAGCTCTCTGCGGCGATGAACATGTATAAAAAGCAGCACTTACACGTACCGCGTAAGAAACAAACCTATTGAAATCTTATAACAAAATATGTGACATTAGGTGTAACCGTACATCTGGTATTTGAATATTTGTGCATAAGCGCGCGCGTACAGGAAGCGCATGAATCATCAGATAAACAGCAATATTTAATGACGAGCGATCTCAGCAAAAGCGCAAATTATTCCGATACACTGAAGCATACAACACGTGTTCGCATGCTTATGATGGACGCATGGCGAGACGGACGGGGGTCGGGGCACAAAAGAAGAGAGAAAGAGAGAGAGAGAGAAGAAGGTGGATTGCAAGGAACACGATTTTATACCATATTGTAAGCATATAATGGAAATAGTAATGGGGCGGATGCGTACGACGAGTGTGGTGGTGGTGGTGCTGTAAAGGCTGTAAAACAATAATTTCTGAACATACATTACCACAGGACACAACACAACAACAAAACTATTCATTCATGCCATCCTTCTGCTATGCAAATCGGAAAACTGTATTTGGAGGTATGGTTGCACACTAGAACACAATGTGGAACGTGATGCGCAACAACAACAGCAACAACAAACACATCAAAAATTGATGGAGGAGAGGATGGAAAGCTTATCTCTAGAGGCAAGTTAATGTAGAGATCTGCGTCTCGATGAAGTTGTTTATCATTTGTGGGCAGGGCAGGTCAAAACGGATTGCTAATCAGTAGAGAAGGGAAAGAGCATCACACAGAACTGTATTGTATTGACTGCCATATAAACTTAATTCCCGTGTCGTTAGTCCAAAAAGTAAAATATCATAAATGTTCGTATTGTGTTGATTAGTTGGGACAGTCTTTATTGATAAACGCTTCTTGTTACACATACATTTGTGCTCGCCAAGTCGTGTATTTCTTTTGTTATTCACATGCACATGCACATGCAAAATTGAGCACAGGTCTGCTGGTGATCTGCGCCCGATTGGAGAGTGCTGATAACATGCAGATAAGTTGATAAGAAAATGGATGGAGTTTTACGTTCTCTGTAAATCGATGATTTCTGGCGATTGAACCAAATCAATGTAAACATATTTTAATGAACCGTGCGTGGTATGAACTGTTGAACGGAAGGTGTGGAAACATTCAATTAGATAAATACTGCTACTGCTACACGAAAATGAATGATATCTCTATGCTTCATGTTTCCGATGAATCACCTAATATCATCATCACCTTCGGACAGTTCATTTTCATTTGTAAAAACTCTTTGTTACTTGCTAGCAGATTCATTTTCTCTGTTTACTAAATGTATTTTAGTGATTAATAAACAATTACTCGAGGAGGTTGTGCTGTTGCAATTAGATACATCGACCAAGGAAAGAAACCTGAAAATAACAGTGGTGGTCCAAACATACGGCGCTGGCTTGGCCGGCTGAGTTCAACACGAAGCGAACGGTAAACATAAAACACGAAAAAGGAACAGGTATGTACGGAAGCAAAATTAGACAGAAAATTTAAATCTTTTTCTCGTTGGAATTCATGCAGTTTTATGCCAGATTTAGTAAGAACAGCAGCAACTGCAACAGGTGGCCTAGTTGTTCATTTAAATTATTTTGTCTAAATGAACGGATTAAAAATCTCCGAGTCATACTGTTAATATGATATGTATTATTGTACATTGTGCTGAAACAAGATGCAGAAGAGCTGTGTTTTCACATATTAGAGCGTAATGCTGCTTCTTAGTGGGGTGGGCCTTCAAACAACGACGAAGTATTGTGGAACTGTGAAAAGCTGCAACGTTAACGGTCTTAAAGGTAAAAATATTACCTCGCTACCTTTTTTTTTTGGAAGGTCAGTATTGCTTTATTCTATTAAATTATTTATATTTTTTAGTACTACGGCTTGACGCCCGCCGTATTGTCCAGTAGTATTGCTTTATAATTGAGCTATTTTTATAGAGCTTTGCTTGATTGTGTTGTTTTCCTAAATACAATTGTAATATCAATTATGAAACATGCTATAAATGCCTTACAACAACTGATTAAATAAATAAAAAAGATGACTGCGATATCAATAATGCTTAATATTCAGGTAATTTGTCTAATTTCCCCGTTTCCTGGAGGCGCCTTACAAGAATTAAAATGCTAATTATTCCATGCGAGGGTGGGCTTTTCCAGTTTCTATTCCAACCTGAAAAAAGGCTTTAAAAATCATACCCGAATTAGATGATGGACTAAGAGTATTATTCTCCAAGCATTTGATAGTATTAAGTATAGTCGTATTTTCCTTTCTTTTCAATTGAAACAGAAACAACTTGAACTTAGAACTTGCAATTATGGTGGTCAACGACTTTCGTTGACAACCGTTTGTATCGCACATTGTGAACACCTTGATTTGAGAGCCCACCTCACATGCATGGAGTCTGGCAAAATCTAAAGCGATGTTTCGAAGCACGCAAAAGCGACCGAAATCGACACGAACACGCTATTCAAGTTTGCGGCGCAAGGGTCCGTGACGATTCGATGTCGCGGATTACACGTCAATGTGTTCGAACTGACTGCATTTTATTGGCTGAATGATTCACAATTTAACTGTGTAAGAATACGCACGTTGCTTCACTTAGTAGACAAGCTTGGTGGCGTTCGCCAATCGATTGATTGCGTTCATTTCTATGTGTTTGTGTATTTCGCTCGCTTCATTCAGCCTCTGTCCTTCTGTAAAACGATACGTTTATTGTCTGTCGAACTTAGAAACGTAAACAAAGCACGATGATTCGCTTTGCTGGTGAAAAATTATGGGGTGCTACGATTCGAAGCTAGGTCTTTTAATGCACAACTCGGGTCGTCTAGAACGATTTGACAACCAAAACCGAAAAGAGGGAAAAGTACGCCCCGATCAAACAAACGTTGAGTTGATCACAGTTTTTGGTGAATAATGGGAAATTATCGTTTAATTTTTTCACTTTTTTCCTTTAATATGGTTCTTCTAATCAAACGGGTTGCTCCTATTAAGCTGTTGCAGCTTATTGCAGACAAGCGAAACTGCCGAGAACAAACTGCCTGGATGTAGCACCGACTGTGCCGCAGGTAGCATGCCGTTAGTTGATTCGCTGCGCATCAAACACTCAAATCATTTTGAATGTTATATTGATTGTACACTTTCGCACAACCTAAACCAAAACTAAACTTAGTTAATCATTATGCATTTTGCCTTTGGTGTTTGATGTGATTGGCAGTTTGATCTGCTCGGAACTGTCAAAATTACGTGTACGGGCCCCACCTATATCGGACTTCTAATAACCTTGATTCGGGGCAATTGATGTGCCGGCAGTGCAGTCGTGACAGTCGCGGCCACGATAAGTTCGCGCTAGGTAGAAAGGCGCCCACGTACGGCGAAGAGGGGTGATCTTTAAATGCTTTAGATAACCCTGGAGCGAGATCACCGTGCCAGTTAGCAGGAGGAAAGTGATGTGTGCGTTTCAGGACCGTGTCGAAAGGCCGCTCTTTCGTTACGTTTGTGATGATTGGTGGTGTATTTTCGTGTTACCTACATTAGCGTAACGCAAAGCTAACTCAGTGTACAGTGCGTACGGTTCGTGAAGTGTACAGTGTCGTGCCAAAGGTTTTGTTTATGTGGCATTATTGTGTACCGAAAGAAAGTGAATACCCCAGCACTCTACTAGGTTGCTGCACTACACACAACCGCACCATCGCGATGGAAATTTGTTTACGTTGTGAGCTTCGTACTGTGCGTATCGTCATGTATGGCGAAGTGTGCTGCTGAGTGGCCGTTCCGTAATATAGACTTAGCGTAGCACGCCCAGATAATTGTGAAAGGTAGCGGATGCGACTGGAAATTAGTATGTGTGAATTTGCTTGGCTCAGCTGAGCAAGATGACGACGACAATGCTCCGTACCACCTCGCCTGCAAATAACCGCCTCGTTTCCATCAAATTCCCATCTAGGCTTGAGGGCTGGCTCGACATCTTTGGTAAGCCGAATTTTTCAACCACTTTACGGTACTGATGTAAACTTACTCTTAGTGAACATATGCTGGTTAAAATAATCTAATGTAATGAGCGCACTAACGTTTGTGTTGATTCCATTTAAAAAACAAGTAAGAAATTGAGTTTGAAAAACGGCGACTTTTGAATTGTCTCTGTACAGCGCAAGTTAAGTAACTTTGTCACAACTTTGTACTGTCGTTAGAGTAATAGATTCAGTTGCGTATGAAAGAGTCTTTTAAATGTGTTGTCGTCATCCTATGGGCACTGTGGGGTGTGGGTCATACTTTGGAGTACTTTTGCGTCCAAGCTTTTCTTTCCATCGGGCCCTATTACGGACATCAACGTATTTGTATAAAAGTGTTATAACTGTTTCTGTGTTTTTACACAACAGCCGAAGACCGACCAGCCAAGAATACCACCATCACACAACAAACCGTGTCATGGCTCATAGGTTTGGACGGTCTCCGCGTTGCTTCTCTTTCCCGTTCGAGAACAACTAACGGAGCATTGGATCTTTTCACAATTGTGCCACTAACCTTTTGTTGGAGTGTGAGCGAACGCAGGCTAATTTTAAACTTCGTTGTTTGGAATCCGTACGAATCCAGCACCGCCGAGGTGAAGTTTGTGAAATCGTTGACATTACTCAGGAACACAATGGATGGCATCGACTTTATACTATCGTAATCACTTGTTTATGATATTTAACAGTGAAAACGTGTAATTTATGCCGTCTCAACACTTCCTAGCGATAAAAATGATCTATTTTTTCTGTTTGTAAAGAAATGACCCAGTTTGTACACGGTAAGTTTATTGGGGCGGAAAAAATGACCCAACACTCTAAGCGGCACTTCCACCCTAGGGTGTGTGTGTGTGTGTGTGTATGTGTTACTTTTTGATAATTTTTAACACATAAATGGGGATAATATTGTTCAAAATGGGATAATAAAATCAGTTTCTCTCATTGCATTGCATTTCAATCATTGCGTTTATCGCTATTGCAATTTTCCACGCCGGGTTTACCATCTCAACACCACCTATGGTAAAGGAAGAGTAGGATTGGACTTTAGAAAAAGGCACAATGTTTGTATTACTGTATATATCGTGGCCTCGATTGTTTCTTAAATAGAACATAAAGTTTTGTCTAAAAAATAATAACTTCCGATCCTTTATTATTTTAAATTGCAAAATAAAAGTTAAAAGTAATTAAAAATCTTCCTAATACTAGTTGTGGCCAAGGAAATTGCAACATTGGAACCATTCATTGGAATCTTCTTATCAAACCTGAACTTCAATTAAAATTTTTACTTTGCATCCTCTCCCACCTACTAAAAATAAAATATTTTCCCACTGGCCCGATGGCCGAGGCGATAACGGCGCCGGTCTTCACACGGCGAAACCTGGGTCAAATCCCATCCAGACCGACTCCCAGTACGTTGGGCTCTACTTTACTAAGGACAAAATTAAGTCACAGAAAGCCAGAAATGGCAGGCCGAGACCTCTCGAGGTTTTAGTGCCAAGGAAGATTAAGAAGAAATCTAATAATCACCTCTAAAGGGTTGTATAGCATGATACAAACAGCAAAAGTTTAAATATAATGAGTAAAGCGAAGGCTAATCCATTGGGCTAATCCATATATCAGCACATTTACATGTCATACCCTTCTATAAAGAAAAACTACTATTAAAATGACACTGTAGTAGTATACCTTCACGTTAAAAATAAAAGAGGAACGCGTGTAAGAAATGAACGATGTCCTTCAAATAATTTGTTCGACGCTTTCCCATATATTATTGGTATAATTTTTGGTAAAACATTTCTGTTTTTGTCCGGTAGCGTGTCCCATTTTTTTTTGAATTGATATTAAGTGTATCTCAGGCTTCCTTGTAATATGGTGTCTAGTAGTATTTTACAGTACGATAAATATAATCATAATAATTTTTATAAATGCTTAAAAAAGCTAAATTAAATTAAAATAAGTATTGTTGACCAATGAAAATGAAGTCGATTGTTGGCAATAATCCGGACCGATAGCCGACTGTACCTACACCTACCAGTTGCTAAAACGAAGGGTCCGATATCAAATCCCACGACGACCATTGCCGACCGCACTCAGGAATGACCTGTATCGTAATGCCTTTCCACCGCTTTTAGTGAGAGTTGGAAACGGTCCGAATTTTGCTACCTCAATGACCTCGTTGGTCCATGACCAATGCAACCTGTTCAAGTGTAGTGCCAAAAAGAATGAATGCAGCAACTCCCCGATGTACGCCAATTCACATTACGCTAATACACTTATTGTTCAAAGCTGACAGTTTGTAATTGTTTTTACGAAAAGAAACCCTATTACATTTTTACATTTTTATTATATATTTTTTATTCGTAAAGAACGGTCTGGCCGTATTGCTTAAAACTAAATTACAAAAATTAATACAATTTACGATGGTTTGAAGACATTTCCTTCTCCAAACCGTGAAAGGGCACCTTATCGCGGGTGAGCTCGGTCGTACATTTTTATTATAATATTGATACAAAATAGTGTAAAAAAAAATCCAAATCCCGCGATTTGCACTAATATTTGGAAAAATCCAAATATTAGTGCAAATCGTGGGGAGCTGCTGTAGATTACATTGATAGGATTGATTCAGTTGGGGATTGCATTACTAACTAACTAACTCCAATTTTCTTTTTATTCTTTGATTCTCGTAACGAATCAAATCCAAAATCTGGTTCCAAAACTCTCCCTATGCGGAAGATACTATTGCTGGACGCGCTGGTTCATGGGATGGAGTTGAAGTTTTTAGTGTAAAGTAAGGCTGTAATGCACTTTCTTTCAAGTGTCTGCCGTTCTTCCTTATAAATGTTACTGATCGCTGGCGCTGGGGTTTGGGCGACAAAAAATATAACGGTTTCATCCACACGTACATCCACTGACAATCAATAACACTTGTTTATGCTTTATATGATAACATTCCCTAGGCAGCAATTTCCTGTCAAGGCTTGCACAGTTTTTGCATGAGCAGCGTCTATTCTTAATATCACTAATGGCTGTGTTTTAATTGTTTCCAGAATCACAATACCCATTAATCAACGTAGCAGACGAGCATTGGCATACACAGTACTGTATATTACTGCAAGACGAACACACACTTACCGCTTATTGCAAAGATGACTTTAACGTAAGTATAAGCCACTTGATCTGTTTGATAGTTAACTGCTATGTACAACCATGTCTTAAATTGTATAACACCAGTGCATTCTAAATCAGCGGATAACGTTCAGCTATACAGGACACAGAGCAAGTGCCGGTCAGGTGTAATTTTATCACATCAATTCGTTTCATCTAATTTCATATGTAAAGCACGCCGTAGTGTAAGGGATCTGCAAAATTGAGTATCGTCTCATATATAAGACTTCCCATCACATCTTTTTGTGTTCATTTTCTTTGTTGTAAAGCTTTCCTCCTTTTGACGTAAAATTGATTCCCTTTCTTCCCCGCAGCTTACTGCATCTTCACACAGTGACTTCTCGCGGAGTCGCTTTACGACACGATGCATGACTACCTCATGGAAATCAGCTCATCCAACAGTCATCGAAGAACAAGATGAAGAACCTGATCTCTTCGCACAAAGAATTTTCCATTGCAATATAGGTAAGAAATGTAGTGAGATAAGTTGTTTGTAGCATCATTTCGAACATGAATTAATCCCTTATTAACCTCCATATTTACATCTATGAAAGACGATTGATCAAAGTTGTAAGTTTAAACAATAAGGGTAAAATTGGTTCGGAAGGCCGGTCATGTGGTCGATTCGGCTCATCCCCCATTGTGGGTTCAAATCTCTACCAGACCGTAACGCTCGAACGCAGAACCGACTGTTGGATATGACTTGGCTATGGGTAATTCATGTCTCAAATATCCGGCCTTTAAGCATGACGGGCCAACATCAGCATCGGTTGTAGTAGAGACAGAGAAAAAGAAATCTTTCTAAATGTATTTTGAATTTTGCTACTCATAAGATAACTTAAGTACTATTCTAAAGAAGACAGCACATTGAAATCGGTTGGCAGAAATGTTAAATTTACACCGTTTTTTGATGATCAGCGCACCATCGCGCGATCGCCGTAATAATATAGCTCAATATTATCTTACTTGGGCAGCAGTGTTTGTTAACGCTGAAGATGCTGCATTGTAAGGTTGTTCTCTATATCTTTCTCTCACATTTTCTTTATATACATTAGCGTTTATTTACACCTCACAAGAAACGAGCAATTCTTCCCATGAAACGGTAAAGTCGGATTTGTTCATTTAACCTTGTTCATCTGTGTGTTGGTAGGTTTGTTCTCTGGGAAAGAATTATCTCACATACATTACTGCCATTGTCTACTTTTGACACAGAGTACCGAGCAAACCCCCCGCGAGAGGTAATTGTAACGTGTAAATCAGTTGAGCGAGTGAAGATGTGAAGTCTATGACACTGTAGAGCGTGTAGAGATAATATAGCAAAAATCTTTTACACCATGTGCATTGAGTGTTGAGAACAAATTAAAAGCTACTGAATTACAATGCAGAAACCGCCAGTTATCATAAGTTGTCTGAGAAATTTGCTTCTATGTTCTGTGCGTCGGATTGCGTCAGTCAGAAAGGCAAGCGTGTGCGCATGCTTGAACTGCTGCTTCAATCAGGGCCTCTAAACTACTGTGTGAGCTGTGGTTGGTCTAAAGTTCCATCAGCTTACCTCAACCTTATATGCGTATGGTAAGTGAGAATTTGGGATTTTAATGAAGGAACGTAAATTCCTTATTTGTTGTGTAGTTGGTCTTTGAAACAGACTATAGTTTGTTTAGAATAGGGAGTTAATTTTGCGGTCTAATTCATTGTTTCGGTGTTCGGAATCTTTTTTAATAACAAATACATCGCGTTCTTCGGTATCCAGTTCAGTTCGATAGTGTTGTTCGCGATAAGATAAAATGGGTTGGTTTCATCGCTTTATCGTTTTAACATTGTCTTAAGGTGGGGCTGCAAAACAAGTTATCGCATTCCATACCGTCCTCGAAATGAAATAGTTGATTACCCATTCGTCGCAAAGCGTGTTATGTTACTGGAATATCATTATTATACGAATTATAGAATAGAACAGTAGCCTATCTATGTAGCAGTAGTCTACCAAAAGATCGACACTACACTTCGGGTTGGATATTGACGAGGAAATATTCAAAATAATGGCAACGCCACTTACGTAGAGGCGATGTACAGTTAGGTGATCGCACCTTTGAAGTCGTTAAAAACATCACCTATGTTAAGGTCAACAGTTAAAACCACAACAAAATTGATGTTGAGATACTTGCAATGGTGATGCTGGTTGCCTACCGGATATGTTACAGCCTTAGGACTCTTCTAGATACATGCTGCGACGGGCAAAGCAGGGACTTTACAGAGCATTTACAGTCCCAGTACTTATATACGCCTCTGATACAAATACTCTGTTCCAAACTGACGAATCCCTCTTAGCCGCTTTCGAGAGGAAAATGCTCAGAAGGATTTTTTGTCCCGTTTGAATGAAAAGACAATGGAGCATCCGTTACAATAAGGATCACAGCGAGCTGCATGTCACTATCTCGTTTTCGAGATCGTATAAGACACGTCAGACTACCATTACCACCCAGTCCATAAAGTCCGTCCAAATGGGCAGAGGACGGCTGGTAGGCCCAAACTGAGATGGAGTCATGGCGTTGATGAGTGAGCCAAAAAAGCCGGTATAGTGGATCGGAAGACGATGATGGTGATAGCTCTTGCGCGGTTTCGAGGATTTTTAAAGCAGTCCAAGATCGCGAAGCAGTCCCATAAGTTCCGATCATATCGGTATATCTCATGCATTACGTCATGTACGTGGTGTTTGTTCGATGACTGAGCGCGCTGAGTTCTTTTCCAATATATGATAGTTGTATGGTGCACGATCGTCTAAATCCACCACTGGCCTTGCATTTGGTACTGATAACGATACTCAACCTCGAGAGGTATTGGCCTGACCTGCCATGCCATTTCTGACTTTCCGTGACTTCATATTATCCGTAGCTGGATAGTCAATCAGTTCTGCATACAGAAAGGTGGCCCGTTAAAGGATTTAATCCCCGGTCCTAACCTTACAAAAATGATTCTGTTCGAAGCGTTTATGGGATGGCCTGAGAAAATCCACACATTCTTAACAATCTCAACACATAACAGATTTTGCTCTTGTCTATACGGCGCTCTCCAAGTGAACTTGATGAACCAATATGTAATGAAGTAGACAGTGAAGCAAGTGAACTCTTCATATAAAAATAATACAACAAGAAATAAAGTTTAGAAAGAATACGCGAGGAAAAGGAAGTCAAGAATATGAGGGAGTTGGGATAGTGGTACTTGGCCACATCGTTTTTGGAGTTGACCGTTATCCATTATAAGCCAAAATAGTATCTGTACGGTGTTTTGATGCTACATCACGCGCATTTATAATCAGCCTTTCTAAATACAGAAAAACCAACGACACCAATAACAGAACATGAGGTGTGCATGAAAGCTGTTCCATCAAAAGTAGTATTGTGGGTCGCAAATATTTCTGAACTATGCTATGGTAACTGCTCCAGTTTTGGATTTTAATTATTTAACTACACTCTATCAAGAATTTAAACAAAGTAAGAGTAGAAAATTGTTTAAAATATTTTTCTTTAACTAATTACACTTTTTCGAGTGTTTCAAATCGACTATTCCTGATGCCGAAAATAGGAACACAGCCTGCCCAAAATAGGAGCATTCTGCACAAAATAGGAGCAAAATCAATGTTTGCATTTTTACTAATATTTCTACAAAACTGGGTTATACCACCATCAATCAAAATTATTAAGTTTAATAATTGTATTTGTATTTTTTCTGATCAGTAGCACTAACGTGCCGAAAACTGGTTAAGTTACCCTATTCGAATAACAGCTCCACTGTTTGTAAACAAACCACGCATCAAAATGTCAAACTGGCATCCAAAATGGCGCATAGATTGTCGTACGTTGATGTGCGCCTGCACAACCAGCTTAACCATTCGCAGGGTCGCATATGGTGGTGTGCGTAATATTTAATGCAGGGTTGCCCAGTGATCATTCACCGGTGCTTTGTAAATAAGATACTATAAATGACTTAAGTCTGAATAACCGCCCCTCAGTTGCGAAAAGTAAGTGCCCGTGAGTGTGGAGGATATATTTAATGTTGAGCCAAATTTCAGCTATACCGAAAATTAATAACTGTTATTTTAGATAAACGTGACACAAAAAACGAGTTAATTGCTTTTACCAAACTATGCGATCGGCTAAGTCATTCGCTGAAAAACTTTTGTTAAACAATTGTTGTGGTTTTTATTTCGCATTAATGTCCTTTGAATGGAATATACAATGTCTACCACCACAAAATCACTACAGTAGCCCTGCAGTGCTCTTTGTTACTGCGTACAAGCATAGGCATGGAGAGGAAAAAAGAAAGATATTGAGGAAGGAAATGGTCGAGTGAGGGAGATAGAAAGAGAAAGCGAGCCAAGGGAGTAAGAAAGGCAACTATGTGAGCATAGCAGACGAAAGCATACAGCTTTCCTATTGCTCAGCATTTTGTTCGAAGGCAGTGAAACTTCAAGCTGCTGGTACAGATTACGTTGCTCGTTGTGCGTATTGAATAGATTTGTGTAATGTGATGCTGATTAGTGTGCGACACAACAGTGACGGCGCGCGCAGAAAGATGTGTAGCAATTGTGCCGACGAGCGCTAATATTACAACCAACTAGTGCTTGGTGGATAACATTCCATGCATCGCGATCAGCATCACAGATGCTGCCACAAGTTCATCTAGAATCTTGCATTTCTGTCGAACGCTCACTGTGCGTTAGTTCGACGAGTGAGTGAGTGCGCATTATAACCCAAGCATATCAACAAAATTCCATGGCTGAAGTCTGATGATCCAAGTGTGTGTGTGCGTGAACGGTTTGGTGCACCTCTTTTAGCTCTATGTTTTGTCGCGGTCTCCAGTGACATGAAACATCGGGAAAGGAAGGAAGGACAAATATGAATTGGGAATGAAGAACTTTCGACGCCGAGCACAGCATACTATGATTCATAATTAAAGACCATTTTCGGGTCCGTTGATCAGTGGTGCACTTAAAAGTGATGCTTCTTGTGTGATGATTCATCTATTACTTGAATTGCAGTGGGTGATACAGTGCCAATCACAGAGTTTTGACTTATCGAACGATAGTGAAATTAGGCTGTAAATGCGCCAAGTGGTGTGCTTAGCATAAGTGTAAGCCATAATACGAGAAGCGCAACAACAAATATGGCTTCGGACACATCGTTTTCCTCGTCGGCGGATTCGACGCGCAGAAGATCGACGTTTTATGTGCCATTGACTACAAGCCAATCGTCGTCATCTGGAGGCGGTACCGAGAGCAAAGATGGCAACACAGACCAAGAGTTTACAGCAGAAAAGCGGGGCAAGCGGCCAGCAACCGGAACCTCTACAACAGATGACATCAAGCACGTTTCTATGGAGAGCATTTACCATCCGGATCTCAGTGTGTGCAGCTTTGCTTGGAGTTTGGATGATTCGGGTAACGACAATTTGGAACCTGTGGCCGGTCCCAGTGACCATGAGAACAAGCTTAAGCGATACGGCGTGGTTCTGAACGCAAGTGTCAACATAGACGACGATGAAACAAAGTGCCATCAGCAGCAGGCGTCGCGCAACCTGCAATCCAACACATCCACCCCGATTCGATTAGGGCAATCGCGAAGCCGCAGTAATATCTTATCCTCCAACCTGCAGCCGGGTGCTGGCGGCGTCTCGTCAGAATCCGCCACCAGCCGTAGCGGTGTCATCTATGGTGTGATGAAACAAGAACAAGTGGGAAACAATCCGGTGCTGACAGCAAAGGATAAATCGAAAACTTTGCCACAAAACATGTCCCTGGCCAGCTCTCTGCCCGCCAAGAGCTCATTTTTACTTCATTCCACGCCGCGCATTTCGGCAAACAGCACTTTTGACACCAAACACTGTGGTAGCCTCGTAGGACTGTCTCCCGAACCGACAGCAGCAGCAGCAGCAGTTCCGGCGATGCCTTCTATGTTTAGTCCAAAAAAGTCGCTCAGCTTTATACGGCGCACCCATTCCACTAAACTTTCCAGGAGTAATTCGTTGCTGAAAAGCCTTACCTCCAGATGTGTCGATCAGAGTGCGGCCAACGGAAGCCTGCTAGGAGTACCGGTGAAAGAGTTGGATAACGATCGTTTGTGTCGGATATTGGAACAGCCGGCAACGCTCGATCAAAAGATTAGAGACATATTTATTTTGCACAAGGACGAGCATGAGGAAGAAAATGCTGTGCATTCAGGTAGGATTGATTTTCGTAAAAATATTTACAATTCTGGGCCAGAAGAAAGTGTGCGCACTCAGATCAGAGCACAATATGGGCCGCATAAACATTGCATGCAAAAGTATTGTATTGTAAATTTGCTGTTTTATTTGATAAGCGTGGAATAAAATGTGCAACAATCCCAATACTCTTCCGAGTGTTTACTCGCTTTGCTTTGTGGAGTAAATGAATCAACAGAAGACCTTTACATCCAGCCACATGCAGACATGAAGTTTCAATGAAACCTTCTTTTAAGCATCTACGACAAAAATGAATAACGCTGAAATTATTTGCTTACTCGTTTTAGATACTTCGTACGAGAAGGCGTGTCGTCGAGGGTCCGCCCCGAATACACCTGTAATGGGCCAAAAGGTCGAATCAACGTCGAGATTTACGAATTTTTTCTCCAAGAGGTGTGTATGAACGCTTTCCCCTGCTCGATCAACAGTATCGTTTAGCCATTAGTTTTTACCTGCTTGGTTTATCGTTTTAGGTCCTTTCGATCAATTCCATTAAAACGGACAAAATCCGTTATCAAGCTAGACCGCTCGAAACGGGGCCAGGGCGGAATAAGAGGATCGAGATCGCACGAAAGTTTGCTGTCGAATCATACAGTGATGTCTACGATTGATTTATCTGGCGGTAACGGGACGATCGAGGTAGTACCTGTCCATGCATCGGTGCTCGGTAGACGCCATTGCTTTCAGGTGCGGGGAATCGCACGCGGAGAACGCTACTACAGCTGTAGTACGCGGCAAGAACGGGATCTGTGGATATACTGCTTGCGCAAATCCATCTCCCCGAACAAACACACCATACGGCGGCTGGATAACTCGCTGAAAATGTGGATCTACGAAGCAAAGGCACTGCCACCGAAAAAGCGCTACTTTTGTGAGATTTACCTGGACAAAACGTTGTACGGCCGAACGTCGGTGAAGTTGCGATCGGATCTGCTGTTTTGGGGCGAATTCTTCGATTTCCCCGATGTGCCAGGAGCGACCACTATTACCGTGCACGTGTATCGCGAGGCGGATAAAAAAAAGAAGCGCGACAAGCACGTGCTGGTCGGTTCGGTTGCGATTCCGATAGAGAAAGTTAGTGCCCGAACGTTTACGGAAGATTGGTACCAAATCGTGATGGAAAAGCAGGACACCATTATGAAAACCACATCCAAAGAACCCACGCCAACGCTTAGAATCAAATGTCGATATCAATCGATTGACATTTTACCTTTGGAGGCGTATCACGAGTTCCAAGGCTTTTTGAAGGAACATTACAAGAAAGTATGCGAAGTGATTGAGCCAATTATTGGCGTCAAAGCGAAAGAGGACATAGGGCAGGCTTTGGTGCTGCTAATGCATTCCCAGGGCATGGCTGCTGCCTTTCTGTCGGACGTTGTGGCGCTAGATTTATTGCGCGTTGACGATCAGCGGTTGACGTTTCGCGGTAATTCACTGGCCACGAAGAGCATGGAAGCATTCCTGAAGCTCATCGGAGAACAGTATCTACAGGACACACTGTCTGTGCCGATTGCGGACATCATTGCATCCGATCGAGATTGTGAAGTGGATCCGACGAAGGTGCACGGTTCATTATCGCGCCAACAGCAAGCGCTTCGGAAGGCGGTAAAAGCGGTATGGATCGCAATTGCCGAAAGTAGTAGAATTTTTCCCATGCAATTGCGAGACTGTTTCGCCGTGTTTCGGGAGCGGCTGCAAGATTTGAATCGTGAAGATATGGCCGACAACTTGATAAGTGCCTCTATCTTTCTACGCTTCTTGTGTCCAGCCATACTGTCGCCAAGTTTGTTTAACATCACCAACGAGTTACCATCAGCGCGTGCTACACGGAACTTGACCCTGGTTGCAAAGACACTGCAGACTTTAGCCAACTTTACACGTTTTCAAGGGAAGGAAAACTTTATGGAGTTTTTGAACGATTTTCTTGAACAAGAGGCACCTAGGATGAAACAATTCCTCTACGACATATCCTGTACAGACTGCGGCAACGAGGACAATTTTCTCGATTGGTCGGGATGCATTGACCAAGGCAAACAGCTGTCCATTTTGCATAGCTTGCTCTCCGAAATAGTGCTGAAGCTTTCAGCAGAGAAACAACGTGAAATTCACCCACTGCCAGCAATACTTGAATCGATAACGAAAGCCAAGGAAACTAATTGCACAAACGCATCGATCGAGAATCTAGCTAGTGTTGGAAAATCGCCGTACACTCACAACCGGGAACACTTGTTCACCAAAAACATCGGCACTGCTGTACACGATCAGCAGCTAGGTGCCGTGTCATCAACGTTTGCAGGTCGAGACTTGGCCATTTTCAAGTACGGAGAGCGCACGGCAGAAACACAACATACGCTCACATCGAAACAAACTACGCACTCGTCGAATGGTTCACTGCACTATTCGACGGGAGTTTCAAGCACTTCGTTAGTTACCAATTCCAACCAGCTAAATGAAGTTCCCGATAAAGGTGGCATTAGTCCGATTACAACGAGCAAAAGTAACTTTAGCTACGCACAGCTGCACAGTAGTAGTACAAGAATGAACATCGGTGGTGGAACGAGCCTTCGAAAGTATTCTAGCACCGGAGCAACGTCGGGCGGTGCTATGACCAGTATAACGACAAATAGTCTGCGCTGCGAAAAGGATAAAACGAGCAATCTGCAGGGCGATGTACGTGCAAGTACGTTGCCACGATATAACAACTACACAACAAGTGTGTCCGTCGGCGGTAATGTGTTCCCCACCGGTAAGCCGATAGCGACGGAACGCGGTATCAATGACTATTCGCCGATCAATGCGGCAAACAACAATCTAATACAGATCGATATTGACCCAAGTAATCCTTTCAATCGGAAGAGTCCGACGCCTTTACTGAAGAATCTTTCCTACTGTCATTACGTCGCTAACAGTAACTGGAATCAGAAAGGTTCTCAGCAAAGTTTGCTCAGTCCTGCCTCCCATAGCGATCATAGCGATTTGGAAAAAAATGCCCTTAATTTAGGCATTCCGCATATCGAAACTGGTCGGGATCAACCATACGCTCAACAATGTACCTACACCGCAGCGCCGCAGAAAGCCTCTAGCATTGCAACGATATCGTCGTATGCGCCTCGGCGAACTACGGTAGCGTCGAACCCTTCAAAAATGCCAATGAGTCTAGAGGATTTGGAAGATCTGTTGAACTACGCCGATGAGCAGAAACAACCTTCCATCGGTGGTGAATGTGTGCCCGACCACAGTGGCACCATTGGTGGTGTCGTAGCTGGTGAGTCTGGTAATAAAGTGAACGCGAAACCTTTGCTTGTGTCTAACGGCAGCAGCGTTTCGATCGGCCAAATTTCGAACATTTGCAGTTCGGGATATCAGAGCATCCCTAATCAATCGGCATGCTCGAGCCCCGGGGAATTGGCTGGGCAGCAGCGAATAGAATATATTACCACCAAAGCACCACCGCCACGCAAACTAACGACCACCCTTATTGGCTACAACACCGGAAATGGTGTTGATTTATGCTTGAACGAGCTTGCAACCACCAAAGCAGAATTGCCGACATCCAGTATTAACTTGCAGCTGTTTAATGATAGCGACCACCAAGCCACCACCACCTCACACATCACCGATCGTCGCGATATCGACCACGAAATGCCATATCAACAAAGCAACGTAAGCAGAATTTTAAACAACAACTACGTTGACAGCTCATATGATGTCATATCGTCGTTTAAAAGTCCCCTCTCTGGCAATGCAACGGTAAACTCCATCCACAACAGTCCAGCAAAGGTGCTGAATGTTCAGCGCATTGGTCAACCAGATACTGTCGAATTCTTTGGGACCACCGGGCGATCCAATCAGCAGCAAGCGCACCATAAACGAAACATTATGCACGGTATGCGCAGCTGTGGCGATAGTATACAAAGCGAGTCCAGTAGTGACGAACGTTTCAGTAACACTACATCGGAAAACTACAACGAGCTTGACTCACTGACCACAGCTAATGTGTCTTCAATGGAACGCGATTGCGTTTCGATCAATCAAGGCAACGATTATGAACCGATAGCGACTGGTTTGTACGGGCGCCGTATAGGAAGCAATCGAATGCCGCGAACAAATCCTATGATGCAGGTAAGCTGAAGTAGCAATGTACAATTTGAACTTTTATTCAATGTAGCCATATTGACAGCGACGCAATTTTTTCACACGACGTTAGCGAAATTAAGTACCTTCTGGATCATTCCGTCGGTCTAGTAACCCGTTATACTTTTACGTTTAGTTGGTGTGGTTTTGATGGTTACACCAGAACAAGAGAATGTTTTTCACACAAGGCAGGCTTTGCTTCTATTTCTCATCTCCTTTGCCATCATTTGTTTTTGCCTTGGAAATATTAAATAATGGAGAGGACCAGCAGCATACACTTCTATATTTTACAACCAAAATTACTACGTGTAATAGGCCTATGGTGCGGTCCGGTGGCCGATCTTCACACGGCGGGACCGGGGTTCAAATCCCATCCAGACAGCCTCCTCCCCGTACGCAGGGCTGACTACTTTACTACGGGTACAATCAAGTCACAGAAAGACAGAAATGGCAGACCGAAACCGCTCGAGGTTGTAGTGCCAAGGAAGAAGAAGAATAGGCCTGTGTAAAAGAATAGCTCCTTCACCAGGGGGAAAACCCACACCAAGGAGATTGAGTGCGAAACAGTAACAATCAAAGCCTTCTATGATTATTTTTATTTCCTAAAGTTATGAAATGTCCCATATAGTGTTTTATATCAGATAACACTCAAATGGCCATTTTTGGGACAGTTGAGGACAATGGGTATTGTTTTGTTGTAGACTTCTATGTCAGTGCAAAGAGCTTATATTTCTTTATGTCTTGGTGAACGAATGATGAAGGATAATAGTACGGAGATATTTGAGAAAACATGTTATTTTATGTTTTGCCTTTTACTAAAAGCCCGTACAACAAGTTGTAATTTCCATGCGTGTGGCATTTGCCAAATTATCTGGAATTTATCCGATAACCGATTTTCTATAAATTTTTAGTCAGTGAAAGATGAGTGAAAAGAGAATGATGATTGTCCAGCCCTCTCGTCCAGCTCGTTTTTAAGGTGTCCGGAATTCCGTTTGAGACACTGTAGACGGGAAACGAAATTACTTGCTTACTTTTCCGTTAAATTTTGCCCACATTAACTTCTTTGCTTGCACTACTTTACAGTACAAAAAGGATGACAGCCCAACGGAGGTTGTTGGTCATGCCATGGGTGGCAGTATTGCTGTTGGTTTTCAGAATGGACAGCGAGACCACACCTTCGCAACCCGTCATCATCGGCGCCTTTCGCTGGAATGTGCCCGGACGCTGTCTGATAGCTCTACGGACGAAACCGAAAGTGGTAACACACGGTCACCACCATACAATTCGAACCATCATCATCACATGCAGCATCACGTTACCGGCTGCAGCACCGCACAACATCACAACCTCCGAGAAAGCGACACCAAACGGCGACGCAATACCAACAAATCGGTAGAACAGTGCGAGCGAGAAATTCAACGACTACAAGCATCGTTGGACTCAATGCGCCAAAAGTTGGAAATGTCTGAACCACCGGCGGAAGGAAGCACGGACAAGCGGGAAGCAGTTGCGGCGCACAGCGACAGCAAGATTCGTAGCATCATTGGAAGGTATGTACCGTAATTACTAACCGATTTAGGTGTGTACCGCAGTTGCCTGATTCCGTTGCTTATTTACCGAATTTCTATTCTCGCTTCCAGGTTGCTTACCATGGAAGAGGAACTGCGACAAGAGCAGTACAAAATGTCTCTGGTATTGTCCCACAAGCAGCGAGTCATCGAAGCACAAGGACAACAAATCGCTGCCCTGGATGCGGCCAACAATCGGCTGCTGTCTGCATTGTCCACCCTTCAGAACCGATACGAAAGTCAATCAAATCAAAGTGATGATACATCATCGTCGCATCCTAACGCGGGTGCTTCCTCGTGTTGAAGGTCCACGGAGACACACCATTATTGGCGGCGCGCACATGGGTTTTGTAGCAGAGCGTTGATGTTTTGTATAATGTTCAGTTTTTTTTTTACAAATGAGATGCTCTCTAACATTGTCTAAGCTGTTGTTCATTTAAGGGTTATACTGTACGAATGCCGCCCGCCTTAGAAGTTTGTCTTTTTTTTCTATTTTATTTCCTAGCAGCCGTCAGTTGGCCGGGCAGCATGACATAGACACTGTCGCATAGTTTGCTAACATTGTTAGCGGCCGTCGCTGATTGTAATAGAATGTAAGAGAATATTTTACCAAAGTATCGAAATAGATATTGTAAAGGGATCTGTTTCTTTCACTTTATGGTTTCTTTCACTAATTTCGAACATTGACGTGTCATCTTTTTGCCGTATTGTAAATATCATCTTTTTGCCGTATTGTGATGTCCTCAGATGATATTCTCATAGTAGCCGTTGATATTGTACACGGCCTTTCACAGCGCTCGGGTAAGTGCGTGCAATATCAACGGTTGCTGGATAATTTGCACAGGGCAAGCAATGGATAAGGCCAGATTAATCCCTTTTTAACGCTTTTTATTTTTTCTTCGTGATCTTCGTTTGTCTCTTCAGACGCTCGCTCTCATTAACACATGCAAAAACAAACGTTGCTTTATCTTCTCATATGTCCTATCCTCTCATACTGATACACATATACTTCCTCATGAAGATACACACTCTCACTTCCCCCTTTATAGCTTATTTTCTTCTGTCCTCGACGGAACAGTTACTATGACAACATCATCTGAGGACATCACAATAAAAGGTATTTGATTTCCCTGTCATTTGATGTCGTTTCCATATCATCTAGCTTTGTTTGCCATTCCATCTAAGAAGCCTACCATAAAAATGGATGCTATTGCCTTATCAACTGAAAAACCCTGTATTATTTCATAATACTTAAGAACAAAGGACACGCAGGACTAATTTTGTAAGCTTGACTAAAACGAGATTCATTCAAATTTCACTAATATTTCTTTGAGCTTTGATGCCGTACGACTTGCCTTACAAAAGATACTCAACATTTCATTGTGAAAATCCTACACAGCTACGCGTTTAGTAACATTCGCATTAAGTCCTGCCATGTGAAGTCCGGCGTCGTTGTCGGTTATGCCACCGGATCGCCCCAACACCAATCTACCACTTTAATGAGAAACGATATCAGGACGTCAGAGCGCCGGCAAACGATCTTAATCTGGTAGCAGGTAGTGGGACGCTAATGCTGTTGTCAACACCGACCGACTGGCCATATACAGTTCCGTTTTGTGGGAATATCTCTTCATCGGAAAATTCACCTCGTGTCCGATTACGCAAACCACTGTAACGCTCGAGGGCGTTCGATAGTAGTTTCTTTGCGATGATGGCACGAACCCACGAATGAGACAGGGTAGCCGAGTACATGAAGCACGGGCACGGTGCGGGTTAACAGGCTGAGATGCACAATAGCAATAATATGCTGATACCCGTCGAATCTTCGTGGAACTCTTCTACTTCTAGAAGAGCGGCGAAATGGAGATATCAGCTCTTCTTCCGCATGATTATCTCCTTGTTGTTGCTCAGCCTGTACCGAGGACGAACCTGAGCACGTCCGGAAGCTTCATTGTCGGCGGCAGCGATGATGCTGAGGATGACGATGAATTTGCCGACAACCATGCCGCATTTGATGACGATGATGATGACGTAGACGATGACGTAGACGATGACGTAGACGATGACGTAGACGATGACGTAGACGATGACGTAGATGATGACGTAGACGATGACGATTGTGAAGGACTAGATTGCACATCCGATGATCGACGATCGCCAGCGATTACTCTTGGACGTAATTGGTTAATATGACGCTTCATCAGGTGACCTTCCGTTTTGACTAGATAAATAACGTTTCCATTCCTTTTTTACGACGACTGCAGGAACCCAGTTCCACGTACCTCGCCTATGCATTTTCGCGTATACTGAATCATCTGGCTGGAAACTTCTTATATTCGTTTCTACCACTTCAAGCTGTGGTTATGCTGGTGGGCGCAGAAACTATTGACTTGTCCTTAGAGTTCTGCCAAACATTATTTCACCTGGTGTTTTATGGCCTTCTATTTGTGCATTTGGGATTGTCCTATACGCGAGCAGAAATATATCGATTGCCGCTTGAAGTGTAGTGCCTCCGTGCTTTATCCTTACCAAAGACCTTTCAAAAGTGTCGACAAATCGTTCGGCTTGCCCACTTGATTGTGGGTAAACAGTTGTTGTTCGTACGTGATTTACCGCATTTGTTTTACTAAATTCGCTAAAAAGCCTCGCTGGTGAATTGCGTTCCGTTATCCGCTACCAACGTGGTGGGCATTCCAAACCTAGTGAATAATCCGCGTAGATTAGCTACTGTTGCTAATGTAGTTATGCTTGGCGTTCTTATTATCTCAGGCCACTTTGTGTACGCATCTATCACTAACAAGAAATGATCCCCATCAATGGGACCAGCGTAATCGACGTGCACTCTCCCCAAGGGCAAAGATGGTTTCGCCCAGGAGACTGGAACCTGGTGCGGAGGTGATTTGGCTGCTGCAGCGCATAACGAACAGGTACTCACACGTTCTGCAATATCCTCGTCCATACAAGGCCAGTACACGTAGCTGCGAGCAAGAGCCTTCATTCGTTGTACTCCTGGATGAACTGCCACGGTGAAACTGCTCCAGGCATCTCTCACGCAACTGTTCAGGTATTACTAACCTTTCCCCAAACAGAATTCCTCCATCAATAGTTGCCAAAGCATCCTTTCTGCCATAGTAACGTGCCAGCTCCTGCCCCATAGCTTTGCATTCTGGCCAGCCTCGTTGTATGTACCCGTACATTTGCCGTAAGACTCTGTCGGCTTGTGTGCTGGTTACAACCTCTCGGAAGTTGCTACAATGTAATCTTTCTCCGGCTGTGTTCGCGTTCTGATAAGTCTGGACAGCAAATCTGCATTCCCAAATATTCGATCTCAAAATCGTACAGCTGTAAAATGAGGGCAAAACGCTGTAATCTGTTCGCGGTGTATATTGGTATTCCCTTTTTCGAACCAAATATTTGTAGAAGTGGTCGGTGATCCGTTTGCAATTTGAAACGACGTCCGTACAGCATTTTATGGAATCTAGTAACTGCAAATACAATTGCAAGAGCTTCGCGGTCCATCTGGCTGTACTTTTTCTCTGTTTCTGTGAGCGCCCGTGATGCGTGTTGGATAACTATTACAGTACCGTCTCGAAACTTGTGGCTTATTGTTGCTCCTAAGCCTACAGATGATGCATCAGCTGGGACTATGATGTCTGCTTTTGGGTCATAATGCGTAAGTAGAAGATCTGAGGAAAGAATCTTCTTAAACTCGTTGAAGCTTTCTGCACATTGTTTAGTCCATTGAAATATTTTGCCTCGCTTCAGGAGGCTATCTAATGGGTATCTGAGATCCCTCATGCGTGGCACAAACTTGCCGTAGTAATTGAACGCTCCTACAAATGAGCGTACTCCCGGCGGCGGTTTTACCGGTGGTGGTAAATTGAGTACAGCTTCGATCTTAGCCGGATCTGGACGAATGCCACTTGCATCAACAATGTGCCCCAGGTACTTGCTCTGCTTTAATCCGAAAACACACTTGTCTGCTCGGATTGTGAACCCATATTCTCTAATGCGGTTCAGAACTTCTTTCACGTTAGCATCGTGCTCTTCTTGTGTCGTACCTCCGATGATCAAATCATCCATGTAGCCACAGACTTTCATCATACCAGCCAACATGGTGTCGATGAGTTGCTGGAATACCGCAGACGCCTTTTTTGATTCCAGGTGGAAGACGGTTATACTGATACAGGCCTCGGTGTGTATTTATAGTTAGTAGCGCTCTATATTTTTCTTCCACTGGTACTTGTGTGAAAGCATCGGACAGGTCAGCATTGTGCCAATTTAGCAAAGATGTCCTCTGGAACTAGATATCCAACTATCGGTGCTGCCCAATCAGCGTAATTAATCGGAGTAATCACACCACTTGTTTCCAATCGGTCTAACTCTTTATCGACCACCTCTCTCATTGCATAGACTGCGCGCCGTTTTGGTCGAAAAACAGGGCGAACGTCTTCTTCAAGTTTAAGTGGCACTTGGACCATCTAGCATATGCCGATTTCAGCGAAAACTTCTGGATAGGATTTTTGTAAGGTTGATAAGGATGTTTCTGCTGCTTTAGTCGATAGGTTTTTGCAGAAAACGTTCATAGGAACAGAATCCAAATCAAAAAGCTCGATCACATCTGTACCTAACGCGAATAGTTGCCAGGCGCGTCACGCTGTTAAAATGAAGATGTGCCGAAAATTCCCCAACTAGGTGAACATTTGAGCCCGATGTCGTTAGCGCTTTAACAGTCGTCTCGGCGGTAATGTTGGCTCTCCTATCTGCTGCCAGATTTGTCAGCCTATGACGGTGATGTTGGAAGCAGTATCCTGTTGCAATCGGATTGGCTTCTGATTGAACAAAACGGTGGGTCTTATATGTGCAATCTTTAACCCAGTGTTGCAAAGCACACAGCCAACTCGAGTTTTCAGGCTTAATGTCCCATGGGCTTGACCTTCCATTCTGATATTTCTGCGCTGTTTGTGCTTTTGGCGGGAAATGTCCCTCTGTTGGCGGATACCTGTCTTTCTGCGGTGTCTTCAATCATGGCACTGTCTGCGTGCAAATTTACTATTCCTTGGCATTCCGAAGATACACCTGTTTACAGTTACAGTCGAATCGCTCACCGTTTGTTGCGACTCATGAGCCGCTTGCTTTGATTTGCGTGTCGTTTCCATCGAATGTTTCCACGCGACATGACGACCGAATCACATGCCGTTACCATGGAATCACGTGCCAATATACATGGATTTTTGATTGATCCTGTATGAAGCATTTGGTGTAATGAACAGACCGGTTAGTTCGTTACCATTAGAAAACATTTCGTCGGCATTTTTATACGAACAAACGGCTAATAAACCGTGAATGACGAAAAAATGTGTAATACAATACCAACATCGAACAGTATCGATACAAAAGACTAGTTTTTCAGAGTTTAGTGGTGATCTATACATTAAACTGTCGGAAATGAACGGGTTCGAATGGCGAAGCAAATTTAGAAAAGTTCATGAAGCTAGTAGTTTACATTTTTTTTTAATATTTTCCATTGAATTCCATGAAATAGTTTGTACGTATCGTTCATTTTTGCTTTGACACAATATGTAAAACACGTGTAATATAGTTTAAATAATGCTTTCCATTGCGTTTAGTCGTTAAAATTTTCCTGTTAAAATTATCAGTAAGTTTAAGCGATAAGAAAAAAAAACTATTGCTTCGAGAGAAGAAGCGAATTTGAAATGTGCTAACATTCACAAATCCATTGTTACCGGCACGTGATTCTTTAGTAACGGCATGCGATTCGACCATAGGGTCGCTCTTTCGATGGTAATGCCACGCAAATCGAAGCAGGCAGCTCGTGAGTCGAAACAAACGGTGAGCGATTCGACTGTAACTTTAAACAGATGTAATTGCTCCAATGAAATTTCTTCATTTTTTTCAATAATGCTCAACAGCCTGATTCTGAACTCTAAGTAACGTTCGCTCTTCAGGCCACACACGAAAACTAGTGCCCTTAATTGATTTTCAGTCATTGCTTTCAGCTCAAAATCTTCACAGACGCGGTTCACGTTTCAACCGGAAGGACAGTTTCAGCGAATGAATAATCCCGCGGATGATCCGGAAGCACGAAATTTGAATAACGTTCATGCTCCAATGTGCCTAATTTTCTCAAAAGCACTCTCACTTTTGCTGGATCATCTAAGTGTTTTGCTTTGTCAATCCTTTTGCGGTGGACAATAAATATGTTCAAAAATTAATATGAAAAATGAAACACTAGCCTGGGGACTTACTCACCCCAGTCTCCTCATTCGAACGGTGTCCCGGAGGGATTCGAGCTCCGGCCCTCGATCCGTGTGAAGACCGACGTCGCTATTGTTACCTTTACCAGCGGTTCCGCTCCTTCAGAGCATGACAGTGGTGTATGTGAGACAGATTGTCCTTCGCCAGTTCCAACACAGCGCCGCCATTCATTTCTTTCACAAATCTTATTTGAGCCCCCAAAGGAATGAATTGTTGTATCGTTCTTATTTTATTACTCGTTTCTTTACACAAAATTAGCGTCAGGCATTGTTTTCTTTTTACCGATCCATCCACCCTACCCCCATACTACCATCCTTCCTTGCATCGGTTTTGTTGTTCTATTCATTTATTCATTATTCATCAGTCGCGTGTTTCTTGTTTGTTTTTTGTTTTTTTTTTTTTTTAATTGTTTTATTAATTCTATGCACGGTAAGTGACTGGCTTGTTACAGTGCAGTTGTTGCTTGTTTTTCGCTTTAAATGATAACTCTCGAATCGCTCCTACACTTTATATACCGAGTTTGCCTATGTGAGTATGTGTGGCTGTGTTTGCGTGTGAATGTGTGTATGTGTGTGTGTGGGTATGAGTATGCTTTTTTATGTTTCCCTAACCGCCTAAGCTGAGAGAAACGTCTCTCGTCACACATGCGATGTGGAATATAAGTGAATCCTATTTGCACGTTTAGCATGTTCAGGTCTACACATTAGTTGCCGCACGCCATACTTAACAACAAACAAAAAATAAAACAAGTATTTCCCTCCTCGCGGGTGTGTGTGTGTTTTTTTTTCTGCCGCAGTAAGTTACTATCACCTACATGTACCTGTGTGGTATGGGTTCTGTTCTTGTTGCTGTTTTTGCTCTCCCCCTTTAGCGTTAGTACAGCGCCTTTTTGTTCATTTATGGTTTTTATTAACTGTATAAGTTTGATTTAAACAAAAACACACACACACACAAACAAAGAACAAGCTTATCATCGAGTGGCAGTATCCTTCCTAAATTCTTGAGTGCAAAGATGGATCTCTTCACATTACCGATCGGTATCGCTTAAGAGATGTATGTATGTATGGATGGAAGAGAAAGGTTTAAAAACGGGCAGCTTCCTGCTGGCAGTTATCATGCTGGATGTATATATCTGGCTCATCAAATCACGCACAGGCGAGTGTGAGTAGTGTACAGGTTACAAAAGTAACTTATCATGTCGGAACATTAAACATTGCTTGGGGCTGTGTGTACAACTAACAAAAAACGTGTATGACCGGTGGCATCATTCGCTGCACAAATTTCTATTGCTTTTGTTTTTTTAATGCTGTACGATCGCACGGCACGATCATGCGCTTGTGCACACACACATACACATATACGATTAGTGTAGTAAATGGCAGTTTTGGTTCAATGTACGTTTTGTGGTGTCTACAATATATCCTCACCAGCAGGTGCTTGCTGCAGGTGGATGGCTGGGCATGCACTCTTTATATTAATCAAGATCAGATAAATGAAAACAAGGGCAACAAGCGATGGCTAATAACAAGATCGTGCATTTAAAACATCTACTGTGGGGGAAGACAGAAACCGATTCCAATCAAAAAGGGCAAAAGTAAAGCTTCACACAACGGTCGGTCCTTGATCAACATGCTAACACACACGCACACACACACACAAGTAGTCGCTAGTGCACAGCAATCAATCAACAGTCATCATATGGTTCGAGCCAGCAGTACATGCGTCACATGGTTGAGTTTATTGAAATAAAAGTAAAATAGAGAATGGTTTCTCCTTAAAAGAGAAAGATGAAAGTAACGCACGAAAACACGAGAAGAAGAAATCAACCAAAAACCGCAAGTTAAAATTGTATGTGCTGCGTTAAAAGAGTTGACTAACAAGAAATCACTCCTGGTTGGTTGGTTGGTTGGTTTGATTGTTTTGTTGACAAGCAAACATGTGTTGGTTTCACTTAGCTACGTATGTAGCGCGTGCGCTCGTTAGTCGTTCAGTGCTTCTGCTTCTTTTGGTAACTTCGAACCACCTTCTCCTCCTGCTTACAGCTTCTTCTAACCACTTGCTTCTCCTGCTTAATGCTATCTATCGGTAGTAGGTTTATTCTAAGAGTTTTAACAATACAAAACACGCACACTATTTGGCCCCCAACGAGAAGCAGGGGCCGCCTGCTACTAAATGGCGATACGACGATCCGGCACAATACGCGCGCGCTGTGTAGCTCGCTCTCTCTCGCTCTCTCTCTCTCACAATGAAACAGCTGTTCGACAAAAATCATGGGACACATTTTTACGCACAATAACCAAACAGAAAACCTCACATGCAAAAATCGGCATATGCGAAACCGCACGGAATGAATGGCGAGAACAAACCAGCATCCCTCTCTCTCTCTCTCTCTCTTTTGCGCGCGGATTAGTCATTCTGCTGCAGTCTTCTTCGCAGTGTAAACTAAGCTAAACCTAACAATCAAATGCACTCTTATTGGTAAACGGGTCTGTACTTGTCGTTGCTGCGTTTGGTACGTGTCAAGGACCGTTGCGCTGTGGCTACCTTAAAGGGAGGGGGGGTCTAATCTAAAGGATGGGGATTGTGAGATTTTTGTGCCCAAAATGCCAATAGTAAATCTGTCGCTGAGTGTTTCCGGCACACTAGTTACACGGTTCAAATTTTTGGAATGGAATACTTAGGTTCACTGTCGTTTTTGTGCAACTTCATTAGCAACGCGTTAGATCGTCTCGCTCTTGTAGCAAAATTGTATCATGGGGGGTTTGTTGGTTGAGATGCACAGTTAGTAGACGGATAACAGTAATGGTGCATAATGGTGTCACTGGTAACAATGAGTTCATGATTTGCTCCTACGTTCAACGAATGTGCATTGGATGGGATGTGGTGGATAGATGTTTAGTTTTGATTTGATAAGCACGCACGGGAGGGCAAAACAAAGGAACGGAAATTTGTTACAAAAACAAAAGTCCAAAGCGTTTAGTTAAACCGATCATTCGCGATCGTCCATGGGGGTGATGGTAGATGGTCTGCTCTCTGCGATCCTAAACTATTTACGCAACCTTCACAAGAAACATATGCTCATGTGTACATGCATACACACACGGACATACACTCACAGGAGGATGTCCTAGCCGCTGCTCCCTGCAACACTAACTTGCTTTGCACACCAAAAATTTATGTATCAACAAAAAAAGAAAGAAAAAAACATAAACACGCACGCACGACACGCACCTTATGCTGAACCGTCATAAAAAGTAACTAAAGTAGTAGGTAGTAAACCGTTCAAAAACAATTTTCCTCTATCATCTAATTATTTGGTTTTTTGCTTTTTTGTTTCCTCTTATGTGCGATATACTTGACTGCTCTTAACGGTATTATGTGTAGCCGAGTGGGTGTTTGTGTGGGGGTTGTTTTTGTCCTTCTTCTGCCTGTATTACGATTATAGCTTACTTCTCTCGAGATACTCTTGCCACAGTACCTTCATACGAATTGCTTGTGCTAGCCGCGCAGTACATTGTCCGAATGAACGAGATGATGCCTTGATGTTGGAGCTGTGTTACCACTGATCCTATCCTACTATCCTTACAGAGCTGTTTTATTTTTCTTCACAATGCCTAATGAATGAAATAAACGTTAGTTCCAGTGTGGGAGTAGTGAGTGTTTCTTGTAGTGAAAATAATGTTACTAGTAGCATAAACCATATCTACTACCAACCTAACACACGCACACGCACGCACATATTGTGTTAAGTAAGTGAAAGAGGTGAGAAACAAACATTCCAGTAGCTAAATGTAAGTAGGATGCATAACAACGGCGGCTATAATAATCTATCGTCAAACATTCGATAGCATCGACTGTGGTCGATTTGGTATGATAAGCTTTGTTTATTACACAGAACAGTACGGGGAACGTTTGCAAGACGGGTGGTAGTGAATACGGGAAGTAATGGGAGTTTTATTGCTAAACCGATGCATTCGATAACTTTTCTATAGTGACTCTAACTAAATAACACTTAAAAGAAACGATCTATACACACTTGCTTGCTTGCTCTCTCTAGCGTTTACTTTCTCTCTCTCTCTCTCTCTCTCTCTCTCTCTCTCTCATTCGCTCCTCAAATAGCTGCAGTCTTATCGTATTGTACAAAATACAAATGAAAACAAAAGAAACAGAAAAAAACACCGAAAAAGAAAATCATGCTACGTCCGTTTGAAACTGCTCATACATGGTCCGTGGTCTGGGGTGCAGTGCACTGTACAATCGGCATCTATTTTTAAATGTATTGGATAAACATGTATGTATATTTATGTTCTGTTTCCACATCATTACACTCCATTATCTAGCTAAAGCCATTTCTATTCCCGGGAAGGAGGTGAAGGATCTTTTACTGCGGATACCTATATCGTGTTCATACCCCAAGGAGATGTATAACCATGGTGGGCTCATTTAAAAAAATGGATAATAACCGGGTCGCTTACGATCAAAGTGTGCCACTTTATCCGCTCCAGCAGTACTTTCAGCAGCCTTTTCTAAACAACAACGTGTGGTTTTTATAATTCTTGTGGCCGAAAATCCCCAACTCTAGGTTGCGGCGGGTTGGTTATTAAAAATGTTACTGCTTTTGGGAGCAATTTTGCGTAATGCGTACGCTCCGGCGTGAACTGAACTTTTAACAACCCCGGTTACAAAATTTCAATTGACAAAAGCAATGGCGACTTGATCGATGCTGTGACAACAAGTCCACCGCCGTTTATCATACATCTCCTCCTGGCGTTTAAACACTTCCTTTGAGACATTGAAGTGACAACAAAAATAAAATTAAAAACAGAACAAAAACCGTGGGAGTACACCAAGCAGCCAATACCAATGATGTGTGTGTGTGTGTCAATGTAACAACAAATATAACAATAAACGGGTCAGACATGCTTAGGCAGGAAATGGTGCGCAGGTGTTAGGCTGAAGTAGTTTATAAGTGCAGTTATAAAAAGCCACAATCATGAGGACAAATACTTTGGTAAGGTTCCGTTTGTATGTTTTTGTTTGTTTGTTTGTTTGTCGTTAGTAGAACTAGAAATGTTGTTCTATGCGAGAGAGCGCGGAAAGAGGATGGTTGCAGCAAAATGCATGTAGCTGGCAACAAAAAACCGGGAAGTTGCTTGTGGTTTGAATGGTCTAAAACGCATATAAATATTGTGCCGTGGTGTGTTTTACGCAAAAACACATACACTTTTGGCGTGGCAGTGTGTATTGGCAGTGTGTGAGTGTGAAGTGTAGTTGGCTGGATTTGCAACGCAGGACAACAAAAGTGTGGACTGGGAAACCGGTGAGGTTTTAACACTATTTTGCCCCCAATCCGGTCCACCTGCTGCCGCTGGTACTAATATCTATATATCTATATAGGCACGGGAAAAAGAAACTCTGTGGTTTGGGCTTTTGTTTAGTAATTTATATATAAAAAAAAACACTCGCACACACATCGAAAGGTTACCCAATAAACCTTTCGCCGACGTTCACCGTAAACTGTGACCTGTACACGCACAGAATAATATACTGCGTTCCGAGCTCCTACTACCACCATACAGCATTTAAGGATTTTTCTACTACAAACTCCGCTCACGCTACTGACCGTAGCGTATTTTTTTTTTTTAACATAAAGTTTCTTTTCTGTCCTTACGCTGTATATTGCGCGGTTCTCAAGCGATGCCCGTTTGCTACTGTGTGTAAATCTCTGGCTCTAATGTGACCTCCTCACCCTCCCTTTTTCTCGATGTATTTCGCACCCGGCCTCTGTCTGTCTCTGCGTTTCTTCGTCGCTTACGCACATTAATTTGCTATATCAATATAAGAAGGCATTCATTTCAGACTTCCTAGTGGTGGAAAATTAATTTCCTCGAATGTTTTCATGAGCTCCTCCCACCCATTATCATGTAGTTCGATTTTTGTTTGTTTGTTTGCTTGCTGTATTATGATGCTAATATGATAACACACTGAGCGTGTGTGTGTGTGTCCGTGCTATCTCCTTAAGATGAATGAATATGATTTTCCATGATGCTCACTATTTATATCTCTAGCAGTGTAAATTGTACAAAAAAAAACACAAAAAACAAAAAAAAAACAACGTCGCTCCGTCAGGCAAGTGGATGACACTAGAAAGTGAAGTCGAAAAACAACACAATGACTTCACGGTTTGTGTCCAACCCCTACCACCCTCTATGTATGTTCACTTCTACTTGCGTCGGCTCCCTCCCTCCTCTATTGTTTAGCCTCCTTTGCAACCACCATACCTCAAAACAGAGTTTGCGGCAGGCTACCTTCTCATTAGCAGCACCGTCTTGTCCTGCGCGCATCAGTTCGAATCACAACGAATATGCAATTTGCGCGCGTATCTATCACATTAAAACTGAATTCAATCGATCAAAACGAGAAACAAAAAAAAACTTACCAATTAGCCTTAAACTGTCCCCTTTCGGGCAATCCGCATTTTTTATTGTTCGAATAAATGCACCGCATGTATGTATGTGCTGCATATTCCTCATTACGAAAAGCAACGCGCGACGATGTGGAAGCTGGGCAAAACGGATTCACCGTGCAGCACAAGCTGCTTCCTCCCTATTCGTCTGAGTGTATGTGTGATTCAAGTTATTGGGCGTCTCTCCGAAGGACGGAACTCCATGCACAGAAGCGGGAAAAGTGTTAAAGTGTCAAGAGACGGAGGACACACACCCGTATCCAATCTCCATGCGTCACGCGGATGCGGTTTTCTAGCTATCTAACCGGGTTGTTGGGGTTGTGGTCATAGTCAAAGTTTATAAACGGATACGCATCCCACATGTATATATGTATGTATATATATATATATATGTATGTATATATAGACTGTGCTTTATTATGGCCTCGAATGTATCGAAGTTACTAATCATCAGGTAACACTGTTTTAATAACAAATATTGTTACGGCATTGGTGCTATTGGTGTAGTCCGTATCATTATGTACAATGTAATTATTATTAGCAGTACGATTATTTATGTTAATAATATGTGTATCGGCAGTGAAAGGACTATTGGCTCTGTTGACGATGCTGCTGTCGGTGCTAATCTCACTACTGTCTATATCAAGGCTACTATCGTGTGCCCTCACCTTAGCAGTAAGCCGCTTCGGTACAGTTTCCGCCGATGCGTTCAATCTGCTTTTCAAAATGGAAGCCGAACCGCTCGTAGCCACCTCCGGTTCGGGGCGATCCGATGTTGGCACCACCCGAGGGATGGTCACATTCAAAAAGCCAGAATCTTGTGCCAAAATGGAGACGGAGGAGCAATTGTTGTCGCACCCGAACGTTGTCTGCCCACCACTGCCATCGCCACCACAATTTGTCGTGCTGGTCGTGCGTTCCGATGTCCGGACAACCGCCTTGTCACAGTGTGTAAAATTTTGCTCCGCTTTCTTTGGATTTGTTGGTATAATACGCTCGTCGCAGAAAACTCCACGATGAGTATTCGCTGTTAACGTCACGCCACGATCGATCATTCGCTACCTAATGTTGGCCGAATTTAGAACGAACGGTACGTAAAACATTTTGCTCTCCAGGAGCAAACTAGCTGCCGTTTGAATCTGCAAAGAAAGGTGCACAGCATATCGATGAAATAGGGAACACAATTTACGACCGGGCTTCCCGGTGCACACGCGGATGGGGCTTACCTCAGGAATATGTGCCAAAAGATCACTCAGTCGGTTGGGATTGTGCGGAACGGTGTGTTGTAGATAGCTTCTAAGTACTTGTATGTATCTTTCCTGAATACTTTCCAACTCAACTTCTACCGCGCAGAGTGCGTACGGATTGCGGAACGGCATGAAAGCAAAGAGATATCATTATTCATATTAGTATGAAGGCGCTTGACCGGTACCGATGTGAACACTGTTACCTTTATTAAGCAGAATGTACACCTTCAGACAAACGTACTCTTCCATTTTGAGTTTGATCCTACGAAACATTATCGTAATCTGCGTCATTTTTTCAACCATCTGGCCGACGTCGATCTTGAGTTGTTCGATAGAGATGGGGTGCCCCATCAGGGTGGTAAGGCAGGATTGTAGCGTGTGCAGATGAGATGTTATCTAAAATCACAGAAAGAAAACAGAAAAACATTAATTTTATGAGAAAGAAATTCCCCAATATTTAAAAAAAACACGATTTGCCTTTAATTATTTACTGTTTTGTAAGATATTAATACTGTTTGCCTTTAAAATTGTCGATGGCGAGGAAAACAAATCTGCAGTAGATAGCTTTGTGCTTTTTATTTATTTTCCTATGTTCACGAAGCCATACTTGAGCGGCCACCGTATTACAATTAGCAGCCACCTTGATCATTTAGGGCATATAATTACAGTTACTGCTCCATTTAGGGTGCAGAATGAGTGAGTTGATAAGATCCTCCCCGATACAAGTTTTATAAGTGTTCTGTATACCAAGTGTTGCAACGGTAACATCAATTTACCTTTGTACGCCCTTTTCTTGCCAATTTCCTCCCCTTTAAGGAGTAGCACTAACAACAGCATTGCTGTCTTTGTTTAGAATTGAGAAAGTCGAACCAGTTGTAATAGAATTAATTGTCTTGCTATAATCCAATGCAATCTATTGATAGCCTTTTGACCGCTCTCCACTCAAATCGGATCGCATTTATAATGTAAAAAGTGAGCAATCTTGTGACTTAAAAATCATTTTAATCCATCTGGAAACTTTCACTACCTGTCGTGTTCACTAGCTGGTTACCCCGTGTGACTCACCTCTTCAGTGAACTCGGGATCGTTTTTATCCGGCGCTAGCACGATCCCTCCACTACTGCTCTGCGTTTGCGTGGTGCTGATGTTTTTCTTACCATGCATCGCTTGGTAGGCTGCCGTAGTTAATACCAATATTTCATGCCACTTGTCCGTCAGCAGTTTGGTATGTATTTCGACCGGAATGTCCGTGTAAAACGGAAGCTTCCGCGTCCACGAGACCAGCTTGTGCACGATCGAGTCGCCAATGTTGCACAGCTTGTCGCCAATCTCTGACTTATCTGCGAGGAATTCACTAAAATGCGGTAGGGTCGCTATATCTTCCATAGCATCACAGTCAATAAGGGTGTGTATCATATTCAAGGCTTGTTCGTACGAGATCGACCGATCCTTCGATGAGCTGACGGCGTTGTCCAGCCTGTGTCGTAAATGCACGATCTCGCTCGGATTGGTGAGCGCCGTCTTCAGGATGGTACCGTTCATTATGTTCAGATTCATGCTCTCTGATTTTACCATCGTCGGCGAAGTGGTCGATGGTAAATGGTGGTGGTGTTGCTGCAGATGCGTTGCCACGTGCGGATGATGATACATACTGGTCGACTTTGGACTTTCCGCGCTACCAACGGACGCGATACCGCTTCCTAGTGGGCCTCCAGCACCGACACCGATGTCACCAAGGTTGGTGATGGCGGCTCCAATGGCACCCGTACCTTGCTGCAGCTTAGCATTGGATGATTTCTGGTTGTTCTTTTTATGTTTCTTATACTTTACTTTGTACAAATTATAGACCGCCCCACTATTTCGGCCACCGGGCATACGATCTTCTCGGACCGCTGAAACATGAAAAGAATATTATTCGTTGCTTTCTGCAGCCGAGTTTGGAAAGAGACGAGCTGAGGTTGGCTGAGTAAGACCAACAAAAGTGATCCCTGAGGACGATCGTTCGAGGCAAGTGCCGAGCAATATTCTACCAAACTTACCCTGAAGCACCATTCCTTGCTCGATACACTTTTTAAATCTACAATACTGGCAACGGTTACGCTGGGCCTTTGTAATCTCGCATGTTCCATCGGCAACACACGTGTACACTCGTCGATTCTGCACCGTTCGCTTGAAAAACCCTTTGCAGCCTTCGCACGTGATAATGCCATAATGCAGCCCCGTTGCTTTATCTTCGCATATCATACACACTAACGGTTGGTCGTCCTCTTCCGGTGGCATGTCGTCCAAAATTTCCTGCAATGCAACAACCGTTCATTATATAAACTGTGACCAACCATAAGGACACTGCTCTCTAAGGTAACTAACCTTCTTCGGTCCACCAACTGCTCCTGTCCCGCCAAGGCTCCAAGATAAGTGTTGTTGTTGTTGCTGCTGCTGCTGCTGCTGCTGTTGAGAAGTCAGGTTTAGCGCTTGCTGCTGTTGATGTTGCTGCTGAGATCCTACTGTTGCAAATTGGCCGTAGTCGCCGGCCCACAGCCGCTCCATATTAAGCGGTAAGTTCGTACGCGGATGATTCGCCGCTTGCCATGCCTGGGTATGGCCGGCAACAGCAGCCGCCGCGGCAGCAGCCACTGCAACAGCGGCTGTGGGCGAGGTTGTCGGTACCACCGACTGGCCTAAGCTTAAGAGAAGATGTGCGGCTTCTTCATTGTTGCTGCTCGGCGTGACGTTGTTGTTGCTGTTGCTGGTGATCATTCCACTGTTGCCGGTGTTTGCTGTTCCACCATTCGCCTGGTGCGGTCCTTGCTGTTGATGATGGTTCATTGAACCGGTGGCGGACTGTTGGTTCTGCAAATGCTGATGATGCGTCAATTGCTGTTGATGATGATGTTGAAGATGAGTGCCCGCCATGCTGCCACTCACCGTGGCTATACCAGGCACGCTATCGGCAGTCGAGCTTCCACCGCCACCCATCGTGTTGGGTGAAGGCGTATTATGCACCTGCTGCAGTGCGGTGTCATAGCTCCAAACCATCGTACGAACACCGCACGATTCGCCCATTATTACGGTAGGAGTAGCACGAGGCGGTGTTTGTGATGCAATTGGACCTGGACTGCCATGATGGTGTTGTGGCGATTGCTGTTGCTGATGATGGGGCGATTGTTGCTGATGTTGTTGTTGATGATGCTGCTGCTGCTGCTGCTGCTGTTGATGAGCGTGATGGTGCGGTGAGGATATCTGGCTTCGTATGGGCGGCAACGGGCCACCGATCACTTCTGGTTTAACACCATTTATTCGGTGAGTCGCTCCCGCCCCGGAAGACACTATTGCAGCACCCGCTGCTAACACCGCTGTACCGGGCCATACCATTCGGTGGTGTGGTTGTTGCTGTTGCTGTTGCTGCTGCTGTTGTTGTTGTTGCTGCTGCTGCTGCTGCTGTTGTTGCTGATGCTGCTGTTGCTGTTGCTGATTTGCCAGGACGCTAGCAGCGTTTGTTTCATTTTTTACACGAAACAAAATAGCAGCATCTCTGATCGGATTACGAATCGATAAACTACCGACCGTCGATACGATTGAGGACGTTGTGGTAGTATTTATGCTGTTTGTAGTGAACCCGCCTATCGAATTTGATCCACTAACACATACGGCGTTTGAAGGAGGTTGATGTTGCTGATGAAATTGTTGCTGGTGCATCGACGACCCACGTTCGCGCTTCACTATCACTTGAGGCTGCTGATTGTTACCACAAGACGAACCTACTTGCGCAGGACCGTTCGGTTGACGGTAGGGCAGTGACTGGTGCGGTGATAACGGCGGCTGCATCGGCCCCGGACTGTTAGCCGGTTGGCGTACAATTGTTGCATGAGACGGTGCCAAGGATCCGGGCGCGTGAGGTAACTTCAACCCACCGCCACCACCACTCATGCTACGCTCGCGCTTGATAACCAACTGCTGCGCCTGATGATGCACTGGCGAAAAGCTTGCGCTGATCGGTCGATGGTTGTTCTGCGCCACGGAACTTGCAACAAGCATCTGCTGCTGCTGGCGCTCCTTTTTGATGCGTATCTGTTGCTGCATTGCTTGAAGCATTTGCTGCTGCGTTATTATAACATGCTGCGGCTGGTTCGGATTCTTCGGAACGGCACCAACAACAAGGCTCGCTCCACCGTCGGCGTTCGCTTGACTAGAAACAATCTTTGAAGATAAGCCACCTGCTCCAGCAGATGACGTTTGATGCTGAAAGGATAATGATATCGAGGGAGACACCGTGCCACCAGTGGCCGACGCAGTAGTAGCAGCAGCAGCAGTAGTGGTGGTGTCAGTGGGCGTTGAGGACCCGATCGTTGATGGTGATCGTGTGCTTTGTCGGCCGTGCTGTTCACCACCATCCGCTTCATTGCCACAGTCGCTCTGCATACGATCTAGCAGCGCTCCATTGTTGTTCTGCATCCCGTTGTTGAAATTGCGCCCGTTTGATGGCGTGCTGATAGCGTTTGATATCGATGAGGACGTAGTTAATGTAGATGACGGAGATGCTGTTACCGAGGACGATGATGTCGGTGGAGACGTGGATTCTGTTAGTGCGGTGGAAAGTGGTGGCAATGATTGCTGTTTCCGCATTCCTAATGTCACCAGCGTTGTAGCTGCTGCAGCTGCAGCCGCGGCTGCCGTTGCTGCATTTCCAGTGCTCTTTCCCTCTGCGGTTGCGAGATGGATGGTTTTCATCCGCGACAGAGCCGGAGTAACAAGGACCGTGACATGTTGCTGCTGCTGCTGCTGCTGCGTCTGAGCACTACCAGCAATAACTCTGGCATTGCTAACGGTCGGATTTGCTTCAACCATTCCATTTTGTGTTGCCCGATCACGATCACCGTCATCTTCCTCACCAACGCAGTTCTCGCCATAGTGTTGGTATTGGCGTGGTGGTGATAATGCTATACCACTAGCACCAGTGTCGCTAGTACAAGCGGTAGTAGTAGTAGAACTAGTAGTAATAGTAGTTGTGGCAGCGCAGCTATTGTTATTAGTATTATGGCTGGTTTGTATGTTGATACTGGCAGTGCTGTCTAATCGTTCGCACTTATTGGTGCTAAGAGCGTTGCTACTACCACTACTACTGGTCTGCTGTTCCTTAGTGGTGGTGGTTGTTGTTATGGAGATGGTAGGAGGATTGACCGAACGAGGTCGCCGTTCATCAGCCACAGAACGTATCACACTTGCAGCGGTTACGTTTGAGGTATTGCCGCGGCCACCGTTTCTAGCGGTTGTTCGCTCTTCTAGTATCACTTCGGGTGCACATTCAGGCGACGCTCTATGGCTACCACTATGTTCGTAGGCATCGTCGTCCTTGAGGCTGGTGGCTTTTGCTAAAGTACCGTTGTCGAGCTCGCTCATTGAAGGCTTCACTGACGATGTCGCCATCGAACCGTCATCGGCAGGGTCACTATCATCGTCTTGATAACTGACGGAAATGCACCTCTCCTGCTGCTGGTGGTGCTGGTGCGAACGTGCACTTCCATCTTTCATTTCATTTCCATTCAAACGATTGCTATGGTAACTGCTGGCACTGCTGGTGTTTAGAGCGTGTCTTTCACTACTGGCAGCACTGCTGTTACCAATATCGTTTGCAGCAGTGTCAAAACCACTGGCGGATGTGCACACCTGCTGCTCGTGTTCTTCGTCCGCCGACGGTGTGGTTGGTGGCGAAGTTAGGACTTCGCGAGAGTTCTTCTGTAAACCATCATCGCTGACTGCCAACGAAGCACTTTTTGGAGTTTGATGCGCAGACTGCTGCTGATCGCACATCTTCGGAGACAGTGGCTGCAGAAGATCCGGCGACGACGTGCTCGTGTCAGCTATGGATTCGCCGTCGCTGCTACATCTTGAGTCGACTTTTCTTCTCTTTAGTTTCAAATCTTGAAATAGGCTCATTTTATCGAGCTCGCTGTATGGTCCACGGCTCAGGGTCATAATTCCTAGTTTGTGAAAATAGAAGAGATAGAAGGAAGGAATAAAGCCACCATTAGATTCCACACCAGAACATTACGATACGATTAGGTTTCATTTAGCATGTACAAAAGCCAACTGTCGATGATTCCTGGCAAAACCTGCACAACAGCACTCTGACTATTAGCGTCTTTATTTGTATTTCCGCGTTCGATAGCACAGAGCACAGCGTTTAAAGGTTAAAGAACCGGTATTGATAGTGCAACCTCCTGCTCACGATCACTGATACGATGGTACAGACGAGCTGTGTGTCATGACTTATGGTACTTAATATACATTTTTAAATAAATGAACTATAACTATAAAAACTCTACAAAACAAGTTACGATTATGCCACTCCAGTAGCCAATCGTACAACAATCGCCCCTACTCCCCCCTCTTAATTCACACATCACTATGAACCAACATTCAACACCATGACACAGCTGCTTGTTCTAGACGTCAATGGTCATGAGTATGTGTGCTCAGAGTGCGCCGCCAGAGCTCGTGTTACCATTGCGCTGCAACGGGCAAGTCTAGTCGACAATTCGCGATAGAACTAACCTACCGCAACATTTAACCCACATTCCGATTGGCAAAACAAACATCGATGCGTTGCAGTGTGGCACACGTACACTTCCCGAACCGACATCCAGAACGGTAAGAATATGTTAGAAATTCGCTCTATCTGTGTCTCTGTGTGTGTGTGTGTGTAAACCTGCATCATATCCCCTCAAATGTGTGGATACGTCGTGGACTTCTGGCCGTGACGTAATTGTAACACCACTTCATCCGTACCGTACCGTACCGCGTGTGTACAACAACGCATGCACTCGCTAGCTCGCGCCGAACGGCATGCTTCTGATCTTTCTCTGTACTCTCTTTCTTGTAGTAGAGTTTATTTTTAAAACTTTTTGCATTCTTAAGTCTAGAGCTGGTAGCTGCATAATAGTAAGCGAAGTACAAATTGTGTGTCACTCACGATATTGCAACGTGTGTCTTTTGGAATGTCTCGCTGTGTGTGCCATGAATATTTCTTTCGCATATTTCTGTTTTTCATGATAGATTATTAGAAGATTTTTATGAAACAAGTAATATGTTTTGTAAAACCTGTACAGTGAAGTGACTGACAGTAGAATAATCCTTAATTTTTAATTACTGCTTCTCTTTAGTACAAGTGTAACAACATTTTGAAATATCTTCTTAATTTTCTTAATTTTCAATCGCAATTTATTTTTGTTCAGAAATCACCAATTAATTTAATTTAATAAAATCAATTAACAATTTTACATAATACTAAATAAATAAATATAGTATTATTTGTAAAAAAAACCATGGCAGGACAGGGGTTCAAATCCCATCCAGACCGTCTTCCCCTACGCAGGGCTGACTACTTTACTACGGGTAAAATTAAATCACAGCAAGCCAGAAATGGCAGGCCGAGACCCCTCGAGGTTGTAGTGCCAACGAAGAAGAAGAAGAAAAAGAAGAAATAAATAAATTAAAATCAAAAACAAGAATAAAGCCACAAAAAATACAATCATAACACGTCCCACCACTTTTATAATTAGTGTGAGAGGATGAGATGAGTTACCAAAGCTAAATCCTCATTTCCATCCAGATGCTAATACATTAGTACAGGTGGTATTATTCTATTGTCCATCGCTGTATTAGAACATCGAATGTATAAGAATTATGCTGCTAATTTATAGGAAAAAAATTGTACTGCCCTTAAAAAAGCTATGATGTTATGATCTAACATCGTAAAACTGTACGTGAATCAGAGTACCGCTTCAAGCTCAAAACTGCATTCACAGAGCATTCCATTGACAGTTAGAAGGCCTTGGCAGGGCTAACATTGTAAAAAAGGTTCGATGAACCTTTTTGTAGCGGCACAAAACCAACCATACGTAATCGGGTATGGGAAATTTATCTGTGATCACATTGACTCCCTCCCACCATGTCCCTTGCACACGTCTACGTCACAATTGCTGGACTGCCACACCACTTCAGGCATCTTGGTCCACGAATCTTCGTATATGTAAGATTTCTTGCAAACAATCGCAATCCATCACTGAAACTAGGTATTTTTGTTAGTTATTCTATAAGATAAGCACAGAACAGGCAGAAGGAAATGATTCAAACTAGTATCGATCCTTCTGTCTGTTCCGACCGAAAAAGCGACGAACCCGTTATTTAGTGGCCAAGCGACACATAATGAATTGTGAATCCGATTGCTTTACGCTGCATAGAATTAGTATGTAAGTACAAATTGTATAGGACCAAATTACCTAACGATGTCATTTTCGATGCTTCTTTCAGCTCCCGGGAACTTTGAGGAATTTTACTACGATTTGGACTACTTGCAAAATACTTCCTCTCTAACTCCGGGAACTCCTTTTTTTCGCTCACAACTGATGAAGATGGGTAACTTTATCTCCTCCCAAACAAATGCACTTGTTGCATTTACTTTTTTTTAGTACAATTGACTCCCGGTAGCAACATCACGACAACTATCGCGAACAAACTTCACCATACAGAGGACGGTGTTTCACCAAATTAAAACTCAAGAACGTTTAGATTTGCTATCACGCGTAGTATCATCACTTTCACAATACGCGTCGTAAACTCCACACTACAAACACAGCACGTTGTCTCTTAGTAGCTTCCAATCTAACCAGGGAAGCAGCCTGTTCAACGAACAGCAGTTTTGCCTCATTTTCTGGATCAACACATGGCCGCTAAAACAGCTACAACTCTCCGTGGTTCGCCATTTTCATCAGGCTTTTGCTTCTTTTCTTCCAACACTTAAGATTGCAATGTTTTTACGACACTGTAGATCTACGTTGGACGCTTTAGGCCAACCACAACACAAACCGTAGTAGCAGCACGTTATTAACATTTTGATCATAAAATTTCCAAATCGAAAATCGAAACCCCACACAATATTTGAAAGCAATCCGTAGCAGTAGAAGAATGTCAGTCTTTTGGTTCGATATGGAAAGAAACAGCGGAACAAAGTGTCCGATCTTTCCCACGTGGTATATGCACACTCTCACTTTTATTTGAGACAACTACTGTGACACCGGTTGATGACCATCACCACCAGGAGCAAACAAAAAACAGTTTATTCGCGAACAGGGTTCGTACAAATTGACCACTAAGTGCACTTATTCTTCAGCTTCGCTTGGACCACATTTTTCCAGGAGTAAACGGTCGCGAGGCGGTTACAAATGATCTCACTAGTCTGCAACGTAATGCACCAAAGACGTGCACGACTTTCACTGCCACGACCCACTCAGCGCCAAGCGAAGGAGTAAGGTCGACATTTCTTTAGTTTCTTATCCACGTTGCGCTTAGGATGTTGCTGCGCGGACGAGCGATTGCACCGAACGGGTGTGTTGAGAAAGGCACACACGCACGCACACGTACACTGGTGTCACACAAGCACACAAATGCATAAACGAGCATTTAATAGGACAATGTACTAAGGCCAAACACACCACTGTACACTGGCCGCCGCCCGGTCGAGTGACAAGGAAGATCACTCACACCGACCAGCTATTTTATTTTCTTTGTGTTGGCGGCTGTTGTTTACTTTTCCCATATTCCAGCCGCAGTGATTGCAGTTGCCGCCGATGAAGTTGAACCACCACTGGTGCACTCACCACTCATCATTGTTGCACTTTGCCAAGGATTTCCGTGTTTATATTTGGCGGATTCAGCAGTGTAGTGTAGCTCCTGCGTTTCACTTGTTTTCGGAATTGCACACCACCAGCAGGAGGACTTTTTGCACACTATTTGCTAGCGGGGCTGTGTAAGTAACATAAGGCGGTTGGTCTAGCAAATTTACTCCTGAGTAAATAATTTCGCATCACAGATTTTGACTTCGTTTTTCTCCTTTTTTTCTTTGCCATTCACTACAGCGCTTGTATTCCTTTTTTAACGACTAATAATATTCACATGCGCTAGAAAATGTCCGTTGAACTTCACATTTTTTTTCGCTGCGAACCAGTCGACGACGGTACATCGATAATCGATCTGGCGACTTTCGATATGCGCGTTTTTAGCACTGTTTTAAGTATGTACTTAAGGAAGAAGAAAAAAAACAGGACCACAAGGAACCGTGGACAACATTAGAAAAGCTCCCTGGTACTACTACTTTGCTCGTTGACTCAACGAAAACTATTCATCTTTCGGCACGAAAAGTAATTGTGTGTTAGCCAGTCCTGCGAGCTAAACTGAAAACGTGTACGTATCGAAGCAAAGTAGGTTACGGAATGAATCGTCCGAACAGACCCGACTCGGGTTCTCGGCGCGAGCCGCGCGAGTGGCAAATGAAAACGAAAAACATGCTTCCGCCCTTCGGCACGGCCGACCGACCGTGCTGCTATGTGTATTTCATCCCCTCCCTCGCGCTCCCCCATACCCCCTCCCCACGGCTCCGCACCCTTCCACCCACCTCTTCTCATATCCATACCCTGGTACTACTCTGTCGCCTCTCTCTCTGTAGCTCTTTCACTACCAGCCAGAGATCAGCCCACCATTCAATGAGCGCACAAACTGCAACCAGGAAAAGCTAAATGTGAGCCATTCCGCACAACCTGGTGCGTGCGGTGTGTGTGTGGAGCGAATTCCAACCACCAGGCAGCTCCAAAAGTCCAATGTTCTCCTCTTCATCGAGCCAAACGGTAAAATGGTGGTGAAACTTCCCTGAAAGTGAGTGTAAAAGTGAGAGTAGTGAGAGCATAGAGCCCCACGAACTTTCGATGCGGGGGGACAGCTGTGATGAAGTTGAAGTTGATGTTGACGGCGATTTTTGTTGGTGGTAGTGGTGCGGATGCATTATTTCATTTTTATACATATACTTTTATTACATACGTATACCGGATTTTCTCAACTGGTGCTGTCCCATTATTGCCTTATCCCCAAACCGGCAGCATCTCGCCCGATTGCGGAAGCCGGAAAGCAGAAAAACCAAGGAAGTATGTTTCCACTTTTTTAATTGCCTGCGATTTTTCTTACGCTGCATTTTGGTTTTGCTCACAAAACAGCATCTTTGCGCATAATTGAAAGGTAGGTAGTGAAGATCGTTGGAGATGTAGCCGCAGAAATAGTTTATTCCAAATCATATCTTGTTAAAACTCCTGACAGTGTTTCCTCGGTACGTAAAATCGTTACAATTTCGTTCAGAGTGGTTAGTCAGTTTACGGAGGCCTTAAAAAAGTCATTAAATTTCATTCGACTCCAAACAAGTTTGTTCGCCCTTTTCCTTCACGGAACAATTCCAATGTTTTTGTTTGTAATAGAACAAAACAAGCAAAAGCTCACCGAATGGAATGAAACAAAAATATAAAGTACATATATGAAATAAGGGATGTGGTGATTGCGCTGGCAGTGGGGAAACCGTTCTCTGGATTCAACTGACCCAGAAATTTCTTAAAAGACAAAACATAACTCGCACTGCTTTGACACTCGGGAAAGGAGGAAGGAATAGAGGTTTTTTTTTTTGTAAAAAAGACATGTAAACAGCGTGCCCGTCAGCTACCTTTAGGCTTAATTTCACACCAAAGAACACGTTACAGGGGGACAAAAAAACCGGGAAACAAATAACAAGAATGCATTTGCAAACAATAAGCAAGAGAAACCTTATATATGTTTATGCATCAAAGAAAGAAACAAACTTTCGGATAACTAGGTTATTTGGAGGGACCTAAAAATAGATCAATAATGTTTTCCTCGCTTTATTTTAACTGTGCCCATATCGCACACTGCCCACCCGATCGGCTGCGACTGTTTGCTGTACGAAGGAAATCCACTGTTTAGCGCTTTCCTTAACAGTAATATAAACAATGGCGCGATACATTTCCATGCGAAAGGGTTTAACAAACTATGCTCAACGCCCGTAACACAGCGCAGTGCGCGTAGCGGTTGGACAAGTTAAATAGTGTGCGATCGAAGTGTTAAAGGTAAGAATCTGGTACCTTCAAGATGTGTTACGACACTTATAATTGACGACTTATCTTGCGAGCCCGTCTCTCACTAATGCTCACTTTCTCAGCCCGTCGTTTTTTTTGTTGTGTGCCACGAACAAGGAAATGATGGAAGGTTTACATAACGATCTGCAATTGCGTCTATCGGCGCTGCCGACTTGCCACCATTTGCACCACAGAGAGAGAGAGAGAGAGAGAGAGAGAGCAAGACCCACCCGAGCGGCAGAGAAACCATGGGCAGGATGGACGATACAAGGAACGTAGAGAGTAGTGGAACCCTTCTTCAGCTGCTTCGCCAGTCTTCTTCTTCTTCATCATAAAAAGCGCACTGGAAACCTTCTGCCGAGATGTCGCAATATGATCGACCCCGGTCCTCTTGGCAAAAGCTTCACAAACAAAGCAGAAAGGAAAAAAAGATACAGAGCCTAAATGGAAAACAAACTGGCTCACGAGTAAAACAGGAAAAAAGCGATGCAGCGAATCAATGCACACGGAAGACGATCTTTAAAATGATCCGCACGATACGAACGTAGTCACGAGTAGCGGTGGTTACCAACCAACCAACCAACCAACTAACCGACCACCAGCCACCACCCCGCGTACGGAAAAGCTGAATTGAGGAAGTAAAAAAGCGTGATCACATAAAAAAAGGAACAGCAACGCGTCATCATCAAACGAGTGAATGGCTGAATGTAGGCGAGACTAAGTTAACTAAATACACGCCAGGAGAAAGTGCTGCTGGTGGAACAAGCAAACGTTAATGCTGGCGCTGGTAGTACAGCCGAGAGCTTAGTACAATTTGCTTGCAGTTTGGAACTAATTCCAGGCTTGCTATGAAAAAATCAATCTAAAACTAAAAGTGGAAGTTCGAGTTCGAGTTCTAGTTCAAACACCTCGAAACAAAATTTCACATTTCAAAGCCTTGCGCAATGGTGGAACGTTTGTTGCACGCTGCATGAAGTATGATCAGGAGAATGGTTAGAAGCTTTTGAACGTTTCGTTCGTAAAATTCAACACACTAAATGCGTGGAAGAAAGTAACGCCATGCAGACAAAACACTTTCCACGATCTTTAAAAGAGATACCGGACCCTGACCCGACCGCAAAAAAGCTGCAAAGTTGAAACCATGCTTTACGTAACACGTACGTGAGCGAGGTGTGCTGTTGTTCGTTCAGTGAATTCACTTTCACATCTTCCGCTATTATTTCCCGTTACACTGTTTTGGTGTGGGTATGGGTCTACGGTTTTGTGTGTGTGTGTGTGCGTATATTTCATGTTGTATCGGTCGTAAGCATTTTTGGCAACATGTTAAGCTTATTTAGTAAAGCTTTGTAGATCTAAAATTTTCGATTGTTACTGACAACTGTGTTACTTTGTTCACAGCGATATAAATATAAAAAAATCTTTTCACTTGATCAATCAATCTTTATTACATGGACGAGGCATCAGTCTTCGCACGGCAGTACCGGGGCTCAAATCTCACCCAGACCGATTCCCCATACGCTGGACTAACTATTCATTCAGCTTCGGACTGACTTCATTGCAAGTCATAGAAAACCAGAAATGGCAGGCCCGACATCTTTAGAGGCTGTAATGCCAAAGAAGAAGAAGAACCTTCACTACATAGTACAGTTATTTAGACAATATCCTGAAGGTTTAACCCAAATTTTAGCATTGAATCCATAAAGAATATTTCCTCAAATAAGTTCAAGGGTCTATTATTTTTATGCACTTTTTATACAAACAGAGCGTGGATGCTTTAATTTTAAATCAAATTCCCACTAAAAAGCAGCAAATAAACAAGTTGTTTTTCAATTTATAGAACATTTAATCTTGAACATACCGATCCGTGTAAGCCATAATTTTTGAATGTGTATTTAAAAAGTATAAAATAATTTCATTGAGCTGTTCAAACAACAGTGGCACAGTTCAGAATTGGTTTTGTGTAGAAAATATCAATGAATATCAATGTACCAATGTAAGGCCAATTGGTTACAAAACGAGCGGGGAATATACGTGTATAGGAACAAACATTTCCATTCGCTAGCGACCTACTCAACAGTCGGCTGGTGGACTATCCTGACATCTGTAGAATAGGCACAAAGCTTTGACTAACCTAGTTTTGTGCCATGGTTCAAAGACCTAGCATTAGGTCGACGCCGTGGCAACGTGCGTGTAGTGGGATTCTACAAACAACCGACATTGCTGCTCCGTAAGCGCTCCGTGCTGTGCTGTGTTCAGACAGTAGTAATCTGAATTCTTGTGTATTGTCGTACCTCATCCAACTGTGAACATGGGCAAACAAACGAGATCGACTGTTGTAGCATAGACTATATTTTACCAGACACGGTTTTTATTTTTTGGTTGGTTTTTGTAGTTTTTAGGAGAAAAAAATGTAGATAATTTGATTTATTTACTATTTTTACACTATTATTACTCAAACAACCATTTATCATGAGCCTAGGTTATTGGATTGCTTCAAGTGTTTGGCTCACAGACAGTGTCGTCCGTCTGGCGTTGAAGTCTCGTCTGTATTAACAACCCGCATCTACTTTTTTCTGAAGTAAAGAGGCTACATAACAAATGTAATGATGCATTTAAACATAGCTAACATAGAGTTTCAACCGGAACAAAAAACTTAACATCCTATAAAACTATCCCGAACTGTAAACTACCTTTTGTTTGTGTACCACACCACCACAGGAAACGAACGAAAACGCGCATCGCCGAAAGTGTGAGCACGAAAAGTGAAATCAACCAAGTTCAATGACCGGTTTTGGCGACCCTAGTACTCGGTCGACCTTTTACCCGTGATCACGGCTAATGTGAAATGTCGCGTATTTCTCAGGGCATTCCGTGATCATGATCATGCGCCGTTGTGCCTGACGGGTTGAGACGAAACAAAACAAACAAGCCAGAGCGTTTGTTACAGCCTCACACCTCGTATTCAAACTAACGAATGACACGGTATGTATGTATGTGCACGTGTGGGGCTGGCTGTGTGTTTTGGGCATACGCGGAAATGGTAGTACGAATATTTCACTAAAACTGCAGCTACACAGGCATGCTCGGGTAAATTTGTGTTGCAAGAAACCTAATAAACTAAGTACGTTAAAATCATTACTATCGTGTGGTTTAACACAATCTCATGGAACGAAAACTATAACCCGTCCTCCGTCCTGTTGAGATGTGTCAAGTCTCCTACTATTTCAAGTCAAGTCTACTATTCCGGCGCTACTACATTTCTGGGGCCTTTTTTCCTGGTTAGCAAAGATGATCGACATTTCCCGTTGGCGTAAAGGTACATAAGTATGCATAATTTCAGTAAACTTTCACTTTACACAGTCGTGAACTTCGTCAGCAAAGGCAGATAAACAAACGAGCCAACCATACCCAATCTGGCCACTCTACTACCACTACTTGGCTGACATACAATGATCCATAACACAGCAGCATTCGGTCATGCCAATCGAAACATCAAAGGAAGGGGAAGGGGGTTCCCTCTCTTGTGCACTGGTCTCGCCGTCTTCTTATGACGGACCGTGGCAGTGAACAACAACCGAGCATTAAAGGAGAAAGTGAGATGGGATCCGACTGGGCCGCTGAGCCCCACCACCAGCGATCGCGCTCGACTCTTACGATACTTCCTAGTTGCTGCTGTTGGCTTTAACCGTTTTATGTAACGCGTACACTTCAACGGTGAGGGGCACCAATTGGAGGGGTGTGGGAAAGGGGGCTGGGCTGTGGAAGGGTGAAACGACTGTGCCGCCGATGGGTCATTGAACCCACTACACTACTAAGCGTAATCAAAGGCTGTACCAGTGCATAGTGTGCATCACACTATCGGTTCTGCTACTAAAAAAACCTGAAACATCGCGCCGATTGCTGTGAGCTAGGCGCGCACGGAATTAGTTTACTAAGTTCGAATTTTATGCGAGTTCCAACGTTGTTGTCCACTGTGTTTTGTGCTTTGGCCGCTAAGACTATTGGGGCAAATTTTGAAAACTGCAAAGATTACATTATGATACGATGTATAAAAGAGGAAGTTGCACATAAAGCAAAGCGATGGCGCACACATCAGGAATGATATTAAATACATTTGGCACGTGTAAGCGCTGAAGAGGGCGCAAGAAACCAACCAGGAAGTCACAAACGCGATGGCGGTAATGGATGAAGAAGTGGTGAATCGTTCAGGTGAGAGCAGACAAAAGTACATGCGTCCGTGTATTGAAGTTGTGTATCTCATGTACACATTGCGTTCACCATTATCACCATACAGCCCCCCGGCCCGGGTGAGATTATAACGATTTTCAACTTTCACTTCCTCGTCTGATCGTCACAGCGGAACTACGGGCTGTAAGAGCACTATTAACCATTGATATGGGCACGGTTGACCATAAACCGAACCGAATGCTGTTCAACTACCGTCGTCTGATGAAACAATCTACACATTTGGATTTTTGGCGATTGTTTGTGGTGGAGGCATGCTAACATTCAGCTTTTTTTTTTTAAACTAATCCAATTTTAGTTCAAATTGCTGGTTTATTTAACAAAAAAAAAAAACAATTTTATTCATTTTATGAAATATGCTACTTTAGATCTCAATAGGACTGTCTGTCTATCATGGGCCAAAGTTAAACCTACTTTTGTAGCAAGATGACATCTGAGGTCAAGGAAAGGTTACCATTTCTATTCTCAGCTACCCGTGGAAAGCGGCTAGGCTTGATTTGTGTGTTTTTATTTTTCTTACTCTAATTTTATGAACTTGCTGCTTAATTATTCACTCGCAAACTTCTAAAATGGGTCAATGAACAACAAATAGACAAGTCTTGTCAGTGCTGTCTCAAGGACCATAAACATGGTTTGAAGCCGGGCAATATTATCCCAACTAAGTTCTATGCTATATTTTAACATGAACTATAATGTTGTTTCAATTGCATATTCAAAAACCGCTTCAGAAAACGATATTAGTTCCATAAATATTTTCATCGTTGCGTCCACACGCAACGTCTAGGAGAAAAGCTGAGATTCGATTTTACCAACCGCATCAATGCTGAACCACATTGTACCAACAACATGGCCACATCTTTTACTGCCCATAAAATCGTCATTCTATTGGTGCAGTACGCGTAACAAAGCTCAGTGTGCAACAATGTGTGTCCCACGCTTCCTCAATTTTAGATCATTTTTCTACCAACCCAGCGAGACGATTCTACGATTCACGAGACCAAACCTGAGTTGAGTCGCACCCCCTCCTTTTGTCGACTCTGGCTCTGTCGGCTCCTCCTCCTCACTCGAGTCCGCTGCAAGTTCTACTATTAGGCCATACTACACAATAGTGTACACCGAATCCTATTGGTATGCGGGAGTCGTACGAAAACGCATCGCCGTCATCGCCACACATTGACTGCTGGCTCCAACGCATACCAACACTTAAGCATCTATGCAACTACTTTCGTTGTCTCCGACTCCGTGCAGCGGTGGGCCCCGCTTAGACCTGGCTGGGTAACACATATCGTGGAAAACAGCACCATAGTTATCAACTTCGCGGTGGTGCTGCTGCTCGCTGCCAAGGGTCGGACTAGACTCACTCTAGCCGTCAGGCATTAGTGGTAGTGGTGGTCATGTTATGTAGCAGCAACAGCCCTGCTGGTGGTGTTGGTGATAGTATTAGTAGCAGTAGCAGTAGCAGTAGTAGTAGTAGTAGTACTAGCGGCGTTCAAATTGCACTAGCCTATTGGCTTATGTGTAGCAGAGTTTAGAGAGTTTGAGAATTGAGGTCGGTTCAATAACACCTTAATGAATTGAAACGAAACGTTCAAACGCCATGAGCGCGGCCGCACACTCTATCGGGCCCCAAGAGCCACGGTCTGCTGTTACATCACGCTCTTTCTCCCCTCGCATGTTGTTGTAGCTGGGTTTTTTTTTTCTTCTCTATCCATTTTCAGATAGCTTCCTCAAGTTTTCAGTTTTGAACCACGGTCGCTGCTTTTCACATAGCTGCCGCGGTATGCTGTTGCTGGCTACAGGACCAAAATTACCGTAGAAGAGAAAGCAAGAAGAGTAAAGTTTCGACTCAATTTTCGGTTAGGAAAAATCCTGAAAAATAACATTATCTCTATGTGTAACCCTAAGCATATAAACCATTTGCGTAAGGAACGTTTTTCAACAGTTAAAGTAAAATTCGCGACACATATACATACATATCGTCTACCGAGTTACGCCGAGTTGCACAATGATGGATTTAGCTGCGTCCATGAAATTGTCCATGAGCATAAACATATGCAGAAACACACACACACACTGATACCCAAACCAGGTAAACCTCCGGGTGATCCGTCGGCCCTAAGACCCTTGGGTCTCATAGACGGCCTGGCCAAAGTTCAGGAAATACCAATCTTGGACCGCCTGACCGCCCATGGCGAAGGGCAATATGGCCTCTCAGAACGGCATTTCGGGTTCCGGAGGAAGCGATCAACAGTCGACGCGATACTGGCAGTGCTTGAAAAGGACAATGCCGCGTTCCAGCGGAAAAGGAGTGGAGCACGCTTTTGCGTAATCATCACGATAGACGTGAAAAATGCCTTCAACAGTACCAGCTGGGAGGCAATTGCGGCGTACCGCAGGGATCAGTACTTGGTCCCACCCTGTGGAACGCAATGTATGACGATGTCTTGACCCTCGCGTATTGACGATCGCTTGAAGTTCGACGAGCACCTGAAGCAGGTCTGCGTAAAGGCATCAAGGACGGCAAACACACTCGCTTCATTTATGCCCAACATCGGTGGACCTAGTAGTAGTGCCAAACGACTACACGCCAGCGTAGCAATCTCTGTGCTGAGATACAGAGCCCACCAGGAGTGGGCACACATCCTGGTGCGGAAACAGCACCAAGCTGCTGTCAACACAGTACATAGGATGTTGGCTAAGCGCGTCACCAGCGCATATAGGACGATCTCCTATGAAGCAGCGTGGGTTATCGCCGGCATGGTGCCTACCTGCATCACATTGGCCGAAGAACTGGAGAGCTTCTGGAATGCACGTACGGGGGAACCTAACGCCGATAACGCAAGGAACACCGCGAAAAGGAACTCGACGAGGAAGTGGCCAGCTGAGTGGGACGGAGAAGTCGACTTCTATGTTACGCAGTTTCTCTTCGGCAACGACTGCTTCCGAGCCTATCTACACCGGCTTCGGCACGCTTCATCGCCTCGTTGCCCATCCTGCGTTGACGAGGATGAGACAACAGGGCATGTGCTGTTTGAGTGTCCCAGGTTTACGGCAGAGCGACAGCAGCTGAACAGCAAGTGTGGCAGAGAAGTTTCCAGTGCAAATCTGGTGGAGTCGATGCTGCAAAGCGCTGACCTGTGGGAAGCTGCGGTAACCATGATGCGGCAAATCAGGACGAGGAGACTCCAACGACGGTGGAAGGAAGACCGACGTGTTGGTCCCTCATAAGTGTATCTGTGCTTCGTGAATAGTGCCGTGTTCGTGTAATGTATTGTTACTAACTTTGTAATGTGTAGTTTTTCCGTGTGTGTGCATTTGGCTAAGTCCATTGCAGAGCCCCACTCATGAAGTCATGGCCAAGGAGATTTTTTTACATGGGTAAAAATCCCATGTCGCCCGCTGGGTGTCTAAGAAGATTTTAAACCCCTTGCCAAAAAAAAACTCACACACACAAACACACATCCGTATTATAGCATTTCTATCGGCCATATTTTATACTGGCTAATCTGCTCCGGTTGCAGTTCGCCATTGACTTTCTATTGTCGACCATGAAACCGGGCGGTGCAGAGCGGCGGTGTTGTGATCCGTCCTTCTCCGTCAATATTATGCTTCATAATGTACCATCAGCCAGCCAACCAACACGGTTACGATCGTTGAATCGAAAATCGAAAACTACCCGTACCCTTCCTGTTTGGTCGAACTTGTCCAACGTCGTCTCGTCCGAACGAGTAAAACTGGTTATTCCACTTTTACTATCATTCGCAGCGAACCCCACCACTACCGAGAGTGCCGCAATACTCGCGCAATGCACCGACGCGACAAACCTTCCGTTGCAGTAGCCACCACCAATGAAGTCACGGGTCTCACTCATCTAACCGTCGGGTATTACCTACTACCCCGTGGCTTCGCTCGTGTGTGTGTTTTAGCTTAGAGAAGACATTAGAGCTTTGCTCATTCGCACACATAACACGCAATGATAGCGGCGATCGCATGTCTCCAAGAAATGCAAAATGGTAAATTTGTTTTGCACAGAATTGTTCCAAGAAAGTTCCAGCCGGACTAGTTTTGTGCGTAATTTGCTCCCAACTTTTCCTAAGCTGAAACTAGCCTGATTTGTTTAGATCGTGTACTACAAAAAAAAAATGTTAAAATAAGGGAAATTCGTTAATTTCTCGAGCATCATAGTTAAGAGTAACGATTTGGGATGATCGAATAATAGTTACTAAAGTTGTCCCACCTTCTGTCCCGCAAAGTTGATTGTTGCAGAGTTTCCCAGTTTCGAAATTAATTACTATTTGTTTAAAACAGTTCAAAGCTCTGTACATGTTTCGATTTGGCCTAAGTGCGATTCATCAACGATTCGGGGACCCCAAATTCAGCATTGGTGAATGAGAAAGTTCACTGTCAAGTCGAAAACAAAAAAAAACGATCACGGACAGCAGGGAGCTCCAACTTCAACATTTCGGAATGATGTGTTTGGCAAAAATGCAAAAAAAAGGTGTTCACTTTTGATTCTGTCGGTTAAAACATTCAGCACCACCCCACACATACACACACGTACAATGGTGAAAGTATCCGGATGGCTTAAAACTTCCGTCGTTTGGCAGATCGCTGCCAACTACAACAACACTACACTACGCGCTCTCTGTCACGACCGTTACTTTCGAATTAATATGGCCCAGCGCCCAGCCAACCTCCTATAGGGTCATTGGCCTGTTGGCCATTAGGGTGGGGGTGATGATCGTGGTTTTTCGGATTGCCCCCGCCAGAAAAAGCCTCAAGCGCCCAAGTTTTGCGTCATGGCACTAACATTTTGCGTAGCCACAGGCGAAACCTTTACCAATACAAATTTACACAGAGCGTTTTTACACAGTGCCCGAGATGCTTTTCCTGAACTAAAAAATGCTAAACCTTGTGAACCGAAGAAAGGCGTACTGTGGGGAGCTGTCGGTCATTTTGTTTTTTACCCTTTTCGCTCTTTTGAGGTACACCAGACCAGGATCATGGCCAACGCGAAATCGAGCTTCGTTTTCGTATCTTTAGTTAAGCTTTTTCCGTTCACCATCTCTTTCTTTCTCTCTTGTGTGTGTGTATTTGTTTTTCTTATATCATCTACACGCTTTTATTATATGTATACCTTGTGTATGTATGAAGATACTTTCTCTTTTTACTGTGCAGGAAGCTCAACGCGGACTTGTAAAAGGTTACCAAAAATGACCCCATCGTTGGGATGAGAAAAGAGCGAGAGTGGAAGCTAGCTAGCTGGTGTGTGCGGGTTGGGTTGGTTTCGCTTTCGCACACAACTTTTAATTTCGTGTTTTGACCATTGTGCCCGTTGGGCAAACTATTATAATGCTTACCCCGGGTAATGTCGAATAAATCGCTAGTATGCAAAATCGGGATTTTACTATCGGTTCGCTTTACTTTGGGAGTTTACCCTAACGTAAATAGGATCATTTTTAATTTAGTTCATTAATTGCATCTAGCCTGAATATTATATGTGTCTGGTATAATAATTTGTAAGGGGAAAAATGCATTTTATTATAATACTTCATCATCTGAAACATTTTTTTTTAATGTAACAGGTGAAATGCAACTAAAACGCCGATTCGAAAAAGTGCAGCTAGCAGCACGATTATCCAGGTGGTGCTGCTGTCTAAAACTGTGTCCAGAAACAGTATTTTCGACACAACCAACCGAGAGCTCTTTCCGAACGAACGGTCGGCGCAGTCCACCCTTGGAAACATAAAAAAAACACCCCCGGCGTTCTCAACAGGGATCGGCTAAACAGCGACAAAGCAAGGGAAACAGGTTTCTTTTGCAATAGCGTATAGCTGGCCGCCGAAAACTCGAAACGTGAGCACGAACGAGAACTCACGGTGGTGCCAGAACGAGCTGGAGAGTAAAATAGAAATGAAAAGAAAATCGAAACCGACGAGCCTTCTTCTCGGCTGGGAGCATGAAAACGAGAAGGGGCGAATAAGCAGTTGGAAGCGAAAAAAGGGAGAACGGCGAGTATGCTTCTTCGCCCGTTTGTACAACGATTCCCGTTCGTCAGAAAATGGGTCAGCCATTGAACCCGGACTCCATCCATCGACGCCTGCATTGCACACGATGAGCGTAGCGTGGCCGCTTTTATTTATACTTTTATGCGTCGCCTATGTTCATTCTTGAACAACATCCTCGAGCTGTGTTTTTTCCCACCGTGAGTGAGTGCCGCGGCTGATTTTAGTCCATGCACCTATGCACACACATTATTTGAAACAACGTGGTGGTTTCCTATCACGATCCGATGATGGTCACCATTAGAGAGCATCATGCGGCGGGTTCTTGTATATTAACTGTAAGTTATTTAAGTGTATATTTGAAACTCCCCTTAAAGGAATTATGTTATAATTAAACACAACAATCATATCAAGTGACTCTCAAACATGTAACTGTCAGTACTCACATTCTCCTACAAGCCAACACGAAAAATTAAAGAACTTTTTTGATTGCGTTCGTCGAATACTTTAGAGAGCAAACCGTTTAAAAAAAGTGTTTATAAGTATTAGAATATTGAGGAAATTTCCATCGTAACTTGCCTCCCCTTTAATAGAACAAACTTTTTTATCTATTTAGCATGATGATAATTTAGTTTCCTTCAAGCCAGACTTTCAGTGAAAAGAAGGTCGGATGTGAACAAAAGTTGGAAGATAAAAATATAAAACTTTCCAATGTAAATTGTGTAATAAATGCTGTAATATAAGCTGATTTTGTGGTTTAAAATGCATCTTTTAGAAACTTCTAATACTACAGAAACCTGAACGAATTGAGTGCCTGGCATTGAACTATTGATCATCGGATATCCTGAAACAAAAGTTTAGCGACAATACAGTAAGACAACATCAAAGTTAAATTCGTTTAAATCATTTCTTGGTGCATCAAATAGTGTCTGACATGTTTCTGTTCGTTTTTTATTTTACTTTTAAGTAAGATGACTCACAGCCGTATTATAATCATCTCTTATGCTGATGCCGTACAATAAGCAACATTTCTTCCCTGGTGTTTGTCTTAAACCAGGCCTGCTCGCTTGTAAACGTTATTATTATGTTTCTGAACTTCGTTTACTTATTATTTTTAGATGTTCTGTATTACTTTACACTGATACAGTATACACACTGTGCTACTGTATTGGCTTTACATGCATGCAATTTCGTCAGATACTTAATAATATTATGACTCAGCCGCTCTCCATTCGGGATAAGGTGCCTTTTCACGGGTTGGAGAAGGAAATGGTGCCAAACCAACATCAGTTGTGTTCTGTTTTGTAATCTAGTTTTAAGAAATATGGCCAGCAATAATATTATGACTGTGTTTGCAGGTTAATTTGATAGAAATTATCGAACCAATATGGAAATAGAGGATGGAACAAACCTTCAAAACAATTATGAATGTGCTGTGCTCTGCTTGAGTGACATATGATTCCTTGGTTAATATGCTTTATTACATTGATGGCTTTTATACACTACCGTACGAATCTTAACACTGGTAGCACTGATGAATCTCTTCGTTTTGTTGCTCTTACCTGTAATGAAAGCATATAAACACAGAAAAGTAATCGTTAGCGCATTAAGATTGCAAAGATTTATGAAAAAATAGTTCTAAGCTCTGTCAACTTCTAGGCGAAGGCATTTTTTTACTTAAGCTATTTATAATATCTGTAAATACTAAAACTACTTTAGCGCTTATGCCTCGACAGGCTTTGACACTGCCGCTTCTGGTTACTGGAGGACACCCTGGATGCGGTTGGAAACTTGGTCCTACCGTGTGAAAGACTCTACTGCTGAGTCATCTTATCACTTTAATTTTCAAACGATAAACCATAACAAACCAACCACAGCAATTACAAGACCAACTAACAATATATAATATACAAATAAGTGGCTAGCGTCGAACAACATGTAATAATGATCAAGGAAGTATAAGACAATTAGTTTGGTAAAGTAAGCACAATTAGCTCAACATATACTTTTTTTTGTAGCATATTGCAATGCCTCCTGCTATTCATCTCCCGTCTGAAGCATCATGAAGCATAGCAAATGTTAAATTCCCACACACATGCACACAGTGCGAACGAGTCTGCACACATGCATCAATGAATAATACCCAACAGCAGTGAGCACAATATGCATGTCGCGTGTACGCTATGTTACGTTTCGTGGGGCTAAAGGCACACGAGTATACGCTAGAAAAGAAAGCATAACCATGCGCCAGTGTTGTGTGTGTAAAAGAACAAGAGCGAGAGCGAAAGAAGCGACAGCGAGAGCGAAAACGAAAGAAACAGACAGAGAGAGAGAGAGAGAGAGAGAGAAACCGAGCCAACGCTTGCTCGTGTGTGTGTACGTTTCGTTGTACGGTGGATGCAAAAGGGCAATGCCCGCTGCGAAGCTGACCTACTAAGAATACACTGTCATTGCCGTCGCGTTTTTTCTCTGCTCGTGCTCGCTGCCGCCCCGTTGATTGCGAAGCCACGTAGCTCGTGTGACGCATCGAAAAACACATAAAACACGCACACCATCTGTGTAATCGCCCCGCACAGTTCCTTTTCTATTTTCTGTTCGTATCTGTGTATTTTGTAAAGCGAGCGCCGAGCGACGAGTGCAAAGGGTTATGTGTGTACGTAACTGTCAAAGTAGTTAGGCAAACACAAAACCGGTGTTTTGGTAACACTTTAAAAAGGTGCTCGTGCTTCCAAAACACAATTGGAACTCCGCTCATGATCGTACGTACCATAGAAGCTGGGTAAATGTGCAGAGCTAGAGAAGCTAGCCGTTGCATTTTAAGCATGTGTCTCGTTTTCGCGTGGATAATGTTAAAAAAATACATTTCCTTAATGCCACGAAAAGATACTATATCCTCCTTCCATAAAAAAATAAAGCCTTTATCCTTCAATTGTGCTAGCTGGTTTTGCAGCTGTCATCGAACCACAGAGTGGAAGCTCACTACTACAGCGATGCTGCGATGTAGTAGGAAAAGCAGGAAAATAAACACTGTGTTGTTACAAACATGGTGGTTTGCTTTACACAGTAGACGGTGAACTTTGCAAAGTTTAAACGCGTCGCTATGGAATATTGACCTGAATGTAGGTCAAGCTGCGTATGCACAGGGATCCATTGTCTTACACACTTGCACCGATTTCACACACACAGACGAAACGCTATATTTGGGAATCTGTTTGGCAAACCGATCCAACAATTTCACCTAACAGTACGCGAGGAGTTGGAGTTGGTTTGCCGTTTCATTACAATATTGCACGTCGTAAACATGAGTGCATGAGACTGCTGCTGAGCATAGTCCAGGGCCTCCAAATATCTGAACATGTTCACTATATTGACTGGATCGTGGGATAATTATTAGATTAGGAAGGAAAATTAAGCAGCCATGCTTAGGTGTATGTTTTTATGACAAATGCCACACACACACACACACACACACACGACAAATCCATCCTGATCCTGAGTGAATGAGAGTGTCAAAGATTTTAATGGTGATGGTGTGCCTGCTTGCTCATGACGCAGCAGTGAATGGGGGGAGCAGCGGCCGGTAAATGTTGTTGCGCGGCGTTCACTACACGTCATTTTATTTTACGCAACCGATCGCTATTCACGACCATTGACCTACAAAAGCCGCTTCGAAAGAGCACTGTTCTCTTCCTCCTAGGCAAATGATATAGTACTACTACTAGCCGTGCATTTGACTTTTCCCAGTGTTTACGATGCACCGAAACAACCACCACTTGGGGTGGTGATGGTGCCAAGGTATGGATGGTATGGTTGGGTCCACACTCGCCAATAATGTGTGAAATACTACGCGTGTATGAGTTTTGTTTAATGCATACTCACACACCTAGTGTGATACTGTGGTGCCAGCCAGTGTGTATGCTTCACGCATGCGTAAAGTCAGGGTTTAGAGAACGGTTTACGGAAATAGCTAAAAATATCGAGTGAATAAAATTTCAAATTTACATAGGTATACAAGTTTCCACACAAGCAGCTTGCCGTGATGCTTCAACCAAACAACGCCGACATATGTTGAGATACTGATGGAAGAAGCGAAACCACATAGATGCTTCCTTAGCAGTTCTCGAGGAGTATAGCTCCCTTAGTGTGTAAACCCAAATATCGAATATCTAAGGTACAGATATTATTAAGAAAAAAAAAGTCCACTAAATGCACCCAAGTATTCAATTAATGAATGGATGACTGAAAACCCGTACATGTTTCTAATAAATGAATTACTTTCTGCTATACTTTTAAATACTTTTCTCATAAGGATTTCCATTTTTGCTTTCATTTACATTGTCCAACCAAACAAAAGTGATAAAAGGATATAAATAGAGCATAAAAAATCTCAGAAACTCTTCTCAATTCCCCCACCTGGAGCACGTTTTCCACGATTTACAGCGGCAAAACATATAAAAGGACTGTTACAACATCAAACCAGAATGCTAAGGCCAGCAGTGTGAACGGGCGACTCGTTGCATAACCAAGGTGCTTGCGATCTTGACTCGGCGGCCAAATAGCAAATCTTTAGCAGACTGTTAAAACGCATTCGATAACACGTAACATACACTACAGAAAAACGAGCAGCAGATAGCACAAATCTGCCAGCGAGCATATGTGTGCGAAAGAGACCAGCAAACATAAACCCGTGCGCGAAAAGTGGTTGTGGGGTTGTATGGGAGTGGGGAAGGGTGAATGCACTCGACATTACCCCAGGTCGGAAAATTTGCCACATAGCACAAATTTACCCATTCCCAACCCCCTCCCTAGCCCTAACATTCATTATCATTTCCCTCTCTGCCGTCTTATGTCTAAATAAATGGACAGCTAGCTGGCCTGCACACAACGTTTGCCAAACGATTCATTGCAATCTTCCCCTCATTCTCCCCATCCCACACCAAACCCCACTCAATGTGCAAATTCAACCTGAATCCACCCCACCACCACCGCGGGGGGGACCGGGGAGAACTATGATGTGATGCTCCTCCTTCATGTCTGCGATCAGGCCAGCGCGAGCTTTCGCACTTTCTCCCCCTATCTTCCGTGAAAAACGATCAAAACGATAAAAAGCTCAACTTCTCCACCGTGGCTCTCTTGGAAGCTTTGCGCTGGTGCTACCGCACAACGCTCTGGTGGGGAAATGGTAAGAAAGAGACCACCATACCGGTCGCTCAGTTTACAGTGGGAACTCACGTCCAAAGTGGGGAAAAAACGATCGTCCCAACGATAGTGAAACGTACGTTGAACCGAGATGTGCCGGTACCGCATTCGAAGCTTTCATGCGTACCGTTTTTTTTTGTTTTGGAAAATATATTTCTGTTTGTAAGCTACAATAAATACTACAGATGTGTTGAAGCCTACGCCTATGTTGATTCATTTATGATTGTTCATATGAGTTTTTCCCGGTTAATTACAAGGCCACCCACCACCAGGCACCAGGACCAGGAAATATCGTATTAGCTTCTTCAATGCGTCACTATTTCGTCTAGTAATTGAAAATGCACATTCAAGCTTGCCACAGAGAGCATTATTGGGATCAACATATGAAGAACACAGAACATACAATTGCATAATTTATTCATGAACCAATGAACCAATGAATAGGATATAGAATATAAATACTAAAATAAGCTAAACGAATTACTAAAAAAAATTTACTCATTTCTTTAGTCATTGAATAATGGCAGCTACCACTTGTAGACGATTGTTTCAATTTAAACCACATGGCCATTTATTAAGAAAAGTTTTGTTTTTGCACACTGCTCTGCAAATGCACGCACGCGCAGTTCTGTAGTATTGTACCCATGTATGTATGTACATAGTATGTAAGTGCAACTATGCACTTTTAAGGAGAGCTTTAGAACATTGTATATTTGCACGTATATTGTAGTTGTGTTGCGGTGTGGTTCGGCATGGTAAAACTACTAGAGGAATACGGCAACAGAAATGGCAACATTCGTGTTTCATATTGCAAGCCTATGTTGTCTATGTTTTATATGAAGTTGAAAAAATGATAGAGTTCAACGACCGAGCGACCCTGAACGGGCTCGGAGGTCACCGACCTTGCACAGTGTGATTATCGATTTTCAAATCAATTTTCCAAATCCTTCCTCGTCTGGATTAGGTACTATTCGCTTACTTTTAGTTAGTCTGTAGCAAAGGATATTTTTCTGTCAGATCTGAATGTGCACTTTGAGTTAGAAATTACGAAGCTCGGTATGTTTTGATAACGATGTTGATAATCATCTGACTTAAAAGGATCCAACGGTATAGAAGAAATAAGATTTCAATGTCGGCTTTATATAGGCGTAGTTACAAATTCTTCATCTAATACGATAACATTATTAAATGAGACAGAACTTCCTAAATAAAAAAAAAGGTGCTAGCAAAAATGGTAAACACATCTCACCTGGATAATAATCTCCTCTTTCCAATGCTAGCAGTCAACCCAACGATAACAGCCATGGGAAATGCTAGTTTTGGGACATTCTAGCGTTGGAAATCCACGAATGAATTAGGTAAAGAGGGTATGTCATTTTGCAGCAGTCTACAATACTGCCCTGCAAACGTATGACACATTGTCATTGCATACCACACTAGCTGACAGACAATTAATGACTTTAGGAAATTTAATATATAAAAAGTTGCACCCTTTGAGAGATCTCTCTTCTGGAGACTTTACGTTTTTAAGCGATTAAACAAGTGTTAAATATAAATGGACTGTATCAAAGTGCATCTCATGGTTGTATATTAGGGGAAATATTTGACGGGCGGCTTCCCGTACTCCCATACTCCATTGCAGTAATTAGCCTGAGTGATAATGTGCATTGTATCAAACGCACAATAAAATACCCCGAGTCTAGAAGCTTTAACGAACAACTGCAGTCTATGCTAATGACCATGAGTACTCGTCCGCTAGTGCAATGGCAACTCTTAATCGACACTGATAGCCTCTCAATCGCTAGTGTAGGGAAAAGGACAGACAGACAATAATACTTGATGTATGAGTTCAAGCGCTCTGCGGACAGGAAAGAATAAACGATGTTAGACAGTGATTAAACTGGCTGCTGCATTTACGGAACACATGACACCACACTAAAGAGGGCAAAGAATCGTGGCAATTTTCACTCGCGAAACGCCCGTTAGTGAATCAAAGCTTACGTGTGTGTATGTGTGCTTTATTTTTACCCGACAAATGTACGCTCAAGCCACACAACAGCACAAAGCTGGGCGCGACGGATTCAAAAGCAACCTTCTTACTTGCGAACCCGCAGCACCCACCCTCCGCTTTTAGTGGTCTGTTCTCTGTGCTCTGCTCAGTTTTGTTTTTCCTGAACGGTTTTCTAATATGTGACAACGACCTACCATAACAAGTTTCATATCGCACCGTCTCGCATACTCGCCCGTGACGCACTGCACATACATATAGCAAAAAGACTCACACACAGCCAGCAGCAGATTGCACAGGCCCATGTCTGCCACTCCTTCGTTGCGTCCGTCTGCTTGCCATTCGCCATTCGCATTTCACTCACTCTAGAATCGGCGGCCGCCGGAGCAATGCACTTGATTGTACCAACAGCGGCAGCCGCACCACTTCACTGCTGTGTTGTACATTATATACGACCTCGCGGCAGCAAACTGCAAACACTCCGACGTCGTCGTCGTCGTCGTCGTCCGGGTCGGGGCTATCCACCCTTACACTTCCGTATTTGTGACCTAGCAAGGAACACGTTCGATGCATCCACATGGCACAAGCCAATGGGGAGAAACCGTTGCACCGTCTGCCGTACGTTGCTGTACACGACACGGCACGGCACGGCACGACAGGAGCAGGATGTGCACCCATTGTTGAGACAGGCTGACGACGTTTGAAATAGACATTATAAATTGTGCAGACATAGAGCTCCAACCAACATTGCGTAACTGCATTTCCGTTTCAGATGGTCGATTGTAATACTGCTGCCCCTTCGCAATATATCGATATACAAATAATGAGACGGATAATTTTAGCAGAGTAATGAGAGGACTCATGGCAAGCCAAATTAGCAAAAAATAAAAATTGTACAATCAATATTGAAAATAAACCTTTATACCGGGAATATACAGGAAACCCGCTCTGACAAAAAGACCATTTGTTTGTCGTATTTTAGTTTCTATACGTACGACTTTCTTGTCGAGAGTTTCCATGGTGTGAAAAATTCAAATAGTTCTACCTTATACTAGTGCCAAATTGTTTTTTTTTTTATTTTAAACAAACTGCAAATATTTGAAATTAATCAAATTAGCTCAAATTTAAGCAAGAACAACTTCCTACATACATGCATTCCTTAAATAATGCTGCATTTTATGTTAATGAAAAATGTTTGAATCGTAGGTTTGATGGTGATTTATTGATTTTTTCAATTTTTAGTATTAAAATTCAAATTTTGTTTGTTTTTCACATCATTTCAAAAACATTGGACTCTTTGGGCAAAAACTTCCCAAACAGGATGTCAATATGAGAGAGCAAACTAGTGCCATGACATATTTTGCATGCGTACCAAATAGGAGAGTGCTTTTAATACAGTCAAGAAGCACTGTACGTTTCGAGTCCTATCGATTTTTGTAATCATACAATATAATATTGCATACATTTGCGACCAAGTTTCCAATTGTAATTCTTTCAATGTTACATGTAAGGATAATCTAATTCTCAACTTTTTAGTGCATAATATGCATTGAACATGTATCATTGTGGAAAAATTTTAATTAAAAAGGGGAAAAACACGAAAAACGGTACGAGATAAAAATAGCATTGTTCTTAAGAAACTCAAGCAAGTTTTGACAGATGTTTGTTTACATTTTGAATTATTTCCAATAGGTTTCCACGAGAGGGAAGGTTTTACTAAAAACTGTAAATCATGAAAACTATTTCTGCGGTAATATAGTAGCTACGGTTCGAATGCAGCATCTTACCTTCGAAGAAAAGGTAAAAATCAAACCCTATCACGATGCAGTCCTCTCTTCTACAAAAATCGGTCGAAAATTTTTTCGTTCACATACCGCGGTCATAAAGTTTTTGAAAAATGCCGATAATGACAGTCGCACATAAAAACGTGGAAGAAAAGGTCCGCCTAAACTGAAAGATAAACGACGAATATATAGAGAAGCAGTCAATAAAAAATGAACAGCATCTCAAATACGAGCAGAATTACAACTTCCAGTGACAACAAGACGTGTACAACAAATCCTCTCAAGCAACGTACACCTGAAATGGCCGAAGAAGAATACTCGGCAAACCCAAATTAACAAAGTGGCATATCGTTAATTGGTTGAACTTCGTACAAAGTATAATTCCTGACCAGACGAATGGGAAAATGTGCTACTTTCGGACGAAAAGAAGTTCAATCTTGATGGTGCTGATAGTTGGGCAATACTTCTTACACGATCTGCGAAAAGAACCGGATGTTCAGATGAGCCGAAACGTTGGGGGAGGCACTCTAATGGTTTGGGGAGCTTCTTCATTTCAAGGAAAGCTTCCATAGGTGTGGATCTCAACGAAGAAGAAATCGGAGGCCTATGTCGAAATGCTAGAAATAAGCTTAATCGAACACGGCGAGTCATTGATGGGCCCAGACCTCATTTTCCAGCAGGACAATACCGCGATACACATCTCCAAGGTGACTAAAGGCTAGTTTTCTAACAAAAACATTGAAGTTCTCGAGTGGCAACATGTTCTCCGGATCTAAATCCGATCGAAAAACCTGTGGTCTGTTATCCTTGCTCGTCGCGTTTATGAAAACGATAAACAATTCGAGAACGTTAACATGCCTAAACGTTGTATCCATTAATGCTGGGAGCAGATCGAGCAGGACACGCTGAAAAAAAATTATTTTGTCGGTGAAATCACGGCTCATTGAAGTAATTCGATCGGAAAAAATGGATCATACACTCACTAATAATAATGATTTAAAATGTTTAGTTAAGTTTGAAAATTCGAAAATTTACTTGGAAATGTACTTAAGTTTGTTTTACTTTTGTTGAAATATAAAATATATATAAATGTAAATCAAAAGCTAAAGTGGTGCAATTTATATTTTGCACCATTGTTCGTGTGTTTTCGGTTTAAATATAAATTTTCTACAATGATACAAATGTTATGCATTACAAAGATGAAAAATAGCACATGTTACATCGTAAGAATTAAAATTTGAACCAAAATTTTTGAACATATTGTCAAAGAACATACATGGTGGTGCTAATTTTATTTCACTCAGTGTATGGTGTGATGATATGAACAGACGACTCCATTACATTTCACAGTTCAATAGCATTTAGAATTGAGTAAGTAATTAGAAGTCTTGTTAAACCAAGAAGAATAAGAAGGAACAAACCATGTCTGATCGCGAAGCTCCATAGTCGCGAATAAATCTTCCTTATTGAAGGATTCCATCAAGCGGTTACAACATTTCAAAACGAGCTTACAATATTGCACTATCCATTTGAAATATTTCCATAAGGGAATAAAAAATCCCCATATAAGGATCAAATAAATATCAGATTCCATCCTTCCATTAAAACCATATCATGTAAATTACATAAAGAAACCCAATTTTAATTCACCCAATTTTTACATGACCGTGTGAGTACTGTTGATTTTTATGCCATGAAAGTACATATAGGGTTGTTAATTTGTTGATCGGTTTCATTCCTTTCTTTATTTACAAAGATATCTCATGTCAACCAGTTTCTTTTAACCGTTTTGAAGCATATCTTTTTAATTATGTTTTAATTAGTTTGTTTTATTTGGAGCCATTGTTTATTTTGGTTATTTTGCGAGCTTCTTTTCTTTGACAAGATTAGCTCATCCTCAATTTTGAGGATTGATAGGAATACTTGATAGGAATTTAACATGATTTCTTGCCTAATGCTAAAAGTAATTCGTTTGATTTAAGGCTTAACAGTTTTTCCAAAAATTTATTCTCGCGCTCACCGATCCATTTGAGAATATAGTAGACGTCTGTTGTCAGAAGATTCGGGATAAGAGTGCCAGTTTTAGTTTAACTGCTGTATGGTGGCTCGAATGTTTGACGGCAGTCAGGCTAACATTTTCAGATTTCATAGCTGAAGTCATCTTGGACCCTTAATTTGTTTTCGAGCATATTAATAACGAAACATGCAATAAATAATTTTTGTGGTTAAAGGCGATAAAAACGAATCGCAGTACAACAAAACTCATAACATTTCATTAAAACTTTCACTAACAATTAAATAGTTAAATACTGTTACAAAAAAATGTTTATGAAAATTCAATTCCATCCAAGCGCCTTTGGTATTTAAAACAATGTTTCTTCAAATAAGTTCAATTAAGCAAAAATAGTGTATCCTTTTCTTCAACAAAACAATAATCGCTTCCGCAACGCAGCAGAAGACGAGCAAGAAATATTTCGCTTTGGAGAAATTCTACGTCGGCGAAATGGGCCGATGACGATTATCTCCAACAACAACCCTCAAATGCACACCCAACAACAATACGACTCCAATGTGTATTGACGGAGCACAGCTGCTCTTGGCTAGGTCGTTCGTAGTTCGTTGACCCCGGCGAATAATGTGGAGAAACAGAGGTACAGAAAAAATTGACATCCCGAAAAAATGACACTCAACTCCCTCTATATCAGTCTCTTTCACACTCTGTTTTCTGGTCCGCTCGCGACTGCCGCCGCCGGAGGGGAAAATATAGCAGCAGTGGCTCGGTGAGTTCTTTCTGCTTTGCCAGCACACATAGAACGCCTAATATATGTCGGATAATCAAGCGGACTTGAACTATGATTCATACAAATTAAATTATGCTCCACACCAGGGTTTCAGTGTAGCGTAAGTGAAACGGGTTGCGGACCAGAGAGCAGGTGAAAGTTGCATTGCGACGTTAGTGCAATAGAAGCAGAGTGTATTTCAGTCTCGCTGCTTGCAGGGCAAAACCTCCCTCCCTGTTGCCATTCGCATCGAATCACGCACTCACTCACTCACTTATCGCCAACGTTGGTAGCGGTGCCGTTCAATGAAATCGGCGGAACACACCAACATCATCCGGTGAGTTCCATCTGCCGTTATAATACTGACGACATCTCATGAGTGACGACAAACGGCAGGGTTTTGTCATGCCGGGATTATTTTTGGAGGTCATTGCCCTTCATACACGAGCGTTCTCTCTCTTTCGATTACCTTGCACATTCTCTTTCTCTCCATCGTCGGTTGCTTGCTTTCTGTGTGTGTGTGTATGTGTACTGTGTGTGAGAGAGAGTGTAAAATTACCGTCTCGTTCTAGAGTTGCGCTTTCTTCGCCACAGTGTTTGTGCAGCAAAATGTTACTTATTTTCGTGCTCTGCCTGCGAGATCTGTCGCTGATAAACCGGTGGGAAAAAGGCCATACGAAGAAGGAAAAACTAAAAGATGCCAGAGAAAACGAAAGCTTTGGCCGCACGAGGAGTGTGTATACGCGCCAAAATTATCTGCGTATCTTGCTTAGATGTGTGTTAGTATCAAATTGTCTATCTTGACTTTCCTTCTTTCTCGTTCGGCTCTCAAAACGTCTGTTGCGCGCTCTCTCTCTTCCCCCATGTATTTTCTCTCGTACACTCGCGAATGCTCTCTCACACACACCCGGCCACATTTTCATTTTCCTACAATCGCATACGCATATACATGTTTCTCGGCTAGAAGTGGTTTTCCTTTTACATCATTGATTTGCTGCGATAAGCTGCAGATTATCACTCAAATGTTGGCTACAAATTTTAAAATCGAGCCAAGATTACAGCGTAATTTCAATAAATTCACCAATGCGGCCGGAAGTCTGTTCTTGAATCAAGTTCAATAGCTCGAAATACAATAGGGAACAGACATCAAGCGTCTTGTTCTTACGGCCCAACAACCCGCACCCGATACATGAATAATTCCAAAATACACAGGAAAAAATGCATTATGCAAAGAAAAACGGACGGACGTCGCACACGTTCGAGCATCTGTTGGACGGAGACCAGCAAGCCGGTGACCGATGGTGACCAACGCAACTAGTTTATGCAGTCAATGGCACATATTTCATGTAAATATTAGATGCGGAACATTGCTCCAATCGTAGGTAGCGTAGCGTTTATTTTAAAACCCGACTCGCTCTAAGCCTGATCCTAACTCAGCCGGACTTAATTAAAAGGTATTTGCGCGCGTGTATGTGTGTCGAAGCAAAAATCGGACAATTACGTTTCATATCGTACAACCTAATATTAATCAAGAAATTGTTTACTATGTAATTTTAATGCTGAAAAACACTAGCCTACATGACAGTTTATGACATTGACCATGAGTAACATATGGGCCAAAATTGGTGATTCCCGTAAGAATGGCCACAAAATCAACAATGTAAAATCTGCAAGCAAAACGATACTGAGAGGACGACCTCTGCCTGTCGTAGTAAGATGGTAGCGAGAGAAACAGAACGCAGCAAGCCAAGTAATATGCCGGGTCTCTCGTCGATGTGCCTCTGCTGCTGCTGTCGTCATCCATGGCCGAGAAGCCCTAAAAAACTCGTCGATCCTTGGTGGATTTTGCAGCTAGGACACTGGCAAAACATGCCTCAGGATAACAGGTTGGAAAGATAGAGAGAAAGAGCACGAGAGAAACCAAAGGAAAATGCGTGCTGCAAGAGCAGATGGTGCCCAAAAAGAGTTGAACGAATAAAAGCATTACATTCAGCGAGAGGCACTGACGAACGAGGGTTCTTCGAAGCTACGGGCCAAGAGATGAGTTCAGGCGCGCTTATGCTGTACGCAGGAGACGGTACAGAAAGGAAGTACGAGAAGGGCAGCGCAGCAATATCTCCACCAGCAAGCAGGGCGGTCATTGACCTTCATTCACGGGCATGTCAACAAATGTCCTCCCCTTGTCCTATTCCTGCAAATCACTAGCAGCACTGTTCTAGCTCGTTTCGAGTCTTTTCCCCGCAAACTGCACGTGTATTTATCGTTCTAAAATCATTACTACTCGTAGCACAGTGGCGGTTGTTAGGTAGTGCTGATGACTCGTGGCACATTCACCAACAACTATTATAGCAACCAGAAAGTGTGCGCAAGATTTATCCTGGTTTGTGTTTTCTTTATCGTGCTTATTTAGCATACCCTTAGTAAAGTGTCCATTTTCAACTCTTCACCGATAGTAAGATTCCAATGAAATTCACGAGTTGTTTCAAATTCCTGAACCGTTTGCATTTTGCCCCAAAAGTAGCACGTGTGCCAACGTACTGCCAACCAGGAAGCAATTTAGTTCGCGATGTAAAACTAGGAACTCAGCCAGCTGCACCACCGGGTGGATGAATATAAAGAAAGCAAAAAAAAAAGCGATAGTGGTGATAGTTCGTCTCTTTCACTATCTACACACATACATTTTTGCTCAAGCTCTTTCTCGTCCCGACGAGTCGCACTTCCTTCCACATCGGTCCACGATGCGGCGGCCAAAGGTCAATGGCCTATGCATTGCTGCTGTATGCTGCGCGTACGTCTTCCACGTACGTGTCCCCGTTACCGACCGCCGCCATATAAACGATAACGCCCGCGCTCTGGCGGCTGCTCGACGGATTCTAACCGCCGAACAAAAACTTACAACATTTCTCACTGCTCACTGGCACCGAGCCTGATCGAGAGAGTCAGAGACAGAGACATTTCACCTGGGGTAAGTACAGATTTATAGGATTATGACAGCCATACATAATTTGCACAACATTTAAGAACAAAACAAAAAAAAGAATTGAAAAGTCTGTATAGCCTTGGTCCGAAAGCTTGAAAGCCCATTAAGTAGAAAAACACAATTTTTCTACATTCCCGAGATATCTTTCGAACCGTACAATAATAGCCATATGTTTAGCTAGGAAATATAAAATCCATTCACAAAAATTAAAGAGTTTAACCCTTAACAATGCCTTTTTTTGGTTTCAAGATTAATGAAAAGACGCAACTTGATCAAGTTTACTACAAGTAAATGAATTTTTATCGTTTCCTATATGACTCCCATGACTTTTGTGGACAATAAAAAGCTTAACACAATAATACACAACTATTTTTCCCAGTTTATAAGTAATTCAATCCATTCCGTTGCAATTATTATTCCATCATAAAGTCCTGACAGTATTGCTATTTTTCTTTTACTACAACTAATATATTTTTTAACAAATTTTGTGAACCATAAAGAATCAAACAATACTACACTTGAACGTAGTTTCAAAAGGTCCTTGAAGCGTTTTGAGGAAAATGTATGGCATAAATGGTAAACTACAGTAGTTTTCGAACCATGCAAACATTCTTATAATTTTTATTGTTGAAACTGGCGTTTTCTCAATCAATCATACACTTTTATATAACCTACATCAAATATCCATTCCCATTTTGCTCGTTTACATAAAAATCGTTAAAAAACTTTGAAAGCTGAAGAGATCGCATTACATATAAAAAAGGACTTAATTATTCATTGTTTTAACTAGTTGTAAGTTATAAGATGGGGGTGGTCCGGTGGCCGAGACGATAAAGGCGCTGGTCTTCACACGACAGGACCAGGGTTCAAATCCCATCCAGACCGCTTCCCCGTACGTAGGGCTGACTACTTTACTACTGGTAAAATTAAGTCACAGAAAGCCAGAAATGGCAAGCCGAGAAGTCTCGAGGTTGTAGTGCCAAAGAAGAAGAAGAAGAAGAAGAAGTTATAAGCTGTCAACAATTTCGCAACAAATGTAAAATTTTATATTTTTCTTAGATTCAACCTCTAGTTTCGCAAGCTTAGTTTGGTTTTGTCGTAGCTTAGTTTTATTTTTTTTAATTATTTCTGCCAAAAGCCCTGTGTGCAATGGGCAAAATTACCAAGTATAGGTATTATAATGCGATAGTTCCGTTGAACGAACCTTAACATACATGCATACACCAAAAGTTGAAGTGTTGATTTAGAAAATAAGTAAGATCGAATAATAAACAGTAAATACATTTCCGTGCGCAGGAATCCCGTACCAGCTACCGTAAAATCAAGTCAATGGAAGACAAATGGCAGGCAGATCGACATCCTTCGAGATTGTAGTGCCAAACGAGAAGAAGAAGAAGAATACATTCTTTTCCGAACTAATATTTTGCTAAATTCTAGTATACTATAATCTAAAACGCAAGTAAAAATATATACAGGATAGAAATGTTACTTGTATCAAAAATTCAAAACTTATCTAAAAATTCGAACAACCACTAAAGTACGGAGTGCCATTAAACAAGGTAAGCATTTCATTTCTACCGGATCCTTTACAGCTTTGTAAATCACAGAAACTGTAGTACTCAATAGAAAATGAGAAGCACTTAGTCAATCGAGCTATTTTGGCATTGTAACTTCAAAAAACATGTCACTTCAATCTGGTATATTCCTTCTATATTCCAAAAACCCAAAATTTCCCCTTTTTCACAGCCTTTCAGACATAGCACGGCGTAAACAAACGAACGTCACAAAGAAGTATCAGTTGCTAAGACATACCGAGATACTGGCGCAAATTGTGCGCAGAACGAACGACACACATCGTAGGTGGGACACGTACATCGATAGGTTTATATTCGATGTGACATTTTAGATAAGAAGCTTTTGTTCAATTTTGGTAGCGGTGGTCCATTTCATTTTTGCATCGGTGTGCGCTTCATACGTTCATTGTAATTGTAACACATCGGCGCTTATCAATGGAAAGTGGAAGAGTTGTTAAAAAAAGTGAAAAAAAATTGGTTGAAATAAAAGAAATACAAAACAAACAAAAATCATTGAACTGCAACATTCCTCTCGCTCATCTGATGCTGGTACACAAAGTTTTTAGCAGGATAGCCTGTTTTATCCTCCTGTGTTCCTAAGACCACAGCACGCACACACAAGAACAGTGATGATCAAAGGTTTCTTCACCATTATCAAGGCCATGTCAAGGTTACTGACATTTTTGACAATGTTCAATTCTGCAACGGTACAGTGTTTTGCAGCATTCTTTTTATCGTACCGTTACAAACACAGACAAACGGCGATATTGAACACCCGTTCGTAATGGTTCTGCAAAAACCAAGAACGAAATAGCGGCCGAAATGGACCGAAAAAAAAACACGATGCAAACTTTAATATAAACCGTCAACGTACATGCGAAACCGTGAGGAAACGCACCCGATACGCACGACAGCATACATTCTGTCATATTCGCGCTCGCGTACGCACCCACAAACGAATGAATCGGCTTCGTATCTATAACACGAGTTCATTGACCTCCGGGGGTTCGCTATCTGACTCGTTCGCCCGGCTCTCGCTCTATCTTGCCGCCGATATCTCTTGCGGCAACTGGGAAAGCGGCACTCGCGACAGCAACACGCCATATAATGTTCGATAGAGCAAGCAGGCGTACGTCAAAGCAAAATTTACCACTGCTGATGTTGATGTTGCTGTTGATGATGATGATGTAGGTTTTGTGTGTTGATAGGCGAATGTTGATTTTGTCCTGCCCCTCAGAGGCATACCGTACGGCATGCCACCTTACACCACCTTTGGTTCACTGACTGGCCTGCCTTATTACTTCGCGCTTCTGTCGTCCCTCTCCTGTAACGCTTGCTCGACTCAACTATGCGCTAGTTTGGTAATAAAATATCGCAACGAATGCGCAAGGCAATGACGGCGAGTAGCCTTATCAAGGTTGATAAACGAAGGTCACCCTCACATTAGGAACAGTGCCGAAACCCGATTTAGTTGCTGTACGTACCCATTTCCCTCTTCCTGCCGAGAATACTATCAGCCATCGGATTCGAGTATTTGCAATTTTTTTGTAGCACCTAGAAGGGGAACAAATGCCTCGACAGGAACAGTCTTTTTTATCCCATCCAGACATTCTACCGACAGCAAATTTGCGTGCAGTTTATTTCTATATTCTTTTGCCCTTTTTGTTTTGGCAGATTTTCCCAGACTGTTGTGTGCCATATCTAAGCCGCTTATTTTATTCAGGAAATGCATGACAGTAGCCGGAATGACCAGGAAGAAAATTCCAGGTATTTGAGACGCAAGTCCGTTAGGGAACTTTGCAATTATTTAATGGAATCTTGGTTACAGGTAGGTTAATTTTGCAATACGTCGGTTGAATTCTGCAAGTTGCTGTGTTTCATTGTGGTGGTAATGATAACAACCTTTCAACTGTTAAATCCGTTTGATTATCAATGGACCGGGGTTCAAATTTCATCTGGGCCGTACCCCCCTGGTGAGGACTGCCTTTCCAACTATGCGGTATCAATAAGTCTAGTAAACCATAAATGGCAGACATGACCTTAAGAGGTCGTTAGGCCAATAAAGAAGAAGAAGAAGATTATTCATCCCAACAACTGTATAAACTGTATACAAGATTCCACTAATACAATACTCCACTATCCAATTGAAAGTATATTTCTAAGAAGTTCAAGAATTCCACTGGGTCGGATTGGATCGGATTCGATCTCATGGAATACATTTCTTACTGATTTGGAACACCAAACTAATCTTTGATAAAAAAGAGTAGAGTAAAAAGAGTAGAAATACTAATCTTCCTTTTGTTTCTGTTGTTTTTGTCTAATTTACGCGCATTGCGAAAATCACAACTGTGGTTGTATTAGGTGTTCTTAGAGCTCAAATGGAAATCAATATGACTAATGCAAATATTATCCAAAAATATAATTTATGATTTCTTTTAGGATCTTTTCCATTTAACCCACAAGAGCTAAGAATTTTTGTGCCCTTTTCGTTTGGCCGTACTCGATACCGTCGTGCTTGACGAATCATTTACGAAAGAAGGTGGCAAATGGGCGATGGGTAAATGGTTATTAAGCAGTGCCAGCTTGATTGAGTATGGTGTTTTGTATAGAGTGAGAATTATTGAATCATTTTTTGTTCTGCTTAGACAGTACACCCTCAAGGGTTCATCCCGCCAAACGCCCAAAGTTTGCAATGGTGTAGCCTTTGGGAGAAATATTTGAAGAAGGACATTACGTTCTAAGCCATGACTTGTTATAAATTGAAGAAGAAAATCTCACCTTAAATTCTTGTAGCTAACCATTATCGTCGGCCATGGCGTGGTGAGTTGTCGAGAAATAAACGGAACTTCCTTAGTGATGCTGATGCTTCCTTCGGTGATGCGTCTTCCCTGTCACATTCGTAGTAGCACTTCAGTTTTCGCACAGATTGTAAACCTTATCGGGCATCAAATTTCTCACTTCACACTTTCTACACTGCCCATTACAAGTTTCAACACTCACTTGTACCATTTTATGTTAAGCTTAGCAAATGCCGAAGGAGCGTTTTGCGTATTCTCGAAACCAACTGCTTGTATTATACTTCACTGAACTATCTTGTTTAACGCACTTCACACACATCATCACGCCACATCATCACATAATACACGTTTTCCTCTGTATGCACTACAAATATCACCGATCATGCAAGCAACACACTGTTCTAGCACTGTTCTACCACCTCGGCCACAGGAAGGCAAGATAAGCTAAGCAAGGAGAACAAGATGTCATTTTATCGTCAAACGTGAAACGTGAAACGTCCGCACATTTACTTTTCACTTCATTTTGGGTCTATAATTGTTCTTTGAAACGTATCACGTTGAACAGAACCCAATATCCAGCTGGTGTGGGTCAAAAATCGACACGTGGATTTTCTTCAAGATGTTCCCGCATGTTGGAGATGATCTTAAAGACTCAACTCACTACAAAAACTTCATATAGCTTACCCAAACAAAGACACTCACTACACAATGAATTGATTGCAAGGGTAGCATAGCTGTATAATAAAAAAAACACCACCCGTACGTATTTGACTTGACGTATTTGATTATTTTGGAACAAAAAACGAAACATAGTTTATTTGAACCATTGCTGCAGTTACCAAGACTGTGGAAAAAATGGTTAAAATCGACTCTTTACCATTGCTAACCTTTAAGTTAAATAAGGCATCAATTTTCTTCGGGAAAGTTTAACCACTGCACGCCAAACAATTCACTGACGGCGACCGTTTGGTGCATCCATTCACGGCGTGCCAACACGAACACGTTGTTGCATTTAGAACGAATCCCGGAAATGCGTGCGCGCCTGCGTTTCGCGATTTCTCTGCCCAAAAATAACTCGGACGGCTCAGACGAAAATCGAGCCCCAAACCACACACACACACACACATGGGTCCAGTTCTAACCGTGCGTTACTATTTTTACCATTAAATATCGTGAAGGTGGACCAGGCGCAAGAAATGAGTTTTAATAAAGCAACTTCATATTTCTCATTGTGCCTTAGCTGTTGCCTGGAAACTGGTGACAGCTCGATGTTTGGCCAGGACTAGTAAACCAAAAATCCTGTACATAAATGCACCTGGTGCACCCCATCATCGTCGACCGACACAGTTGGCTACTTCCGCCGTGTTACCGCGGAGCAGAAATTGCAGCAATGCCTCGGTGTAAAACCGGTGCATGCACTTAGAATGCTGGGTTCACAACACAACACAACGAGGGCAAAAAAATGAAATAAACAAAAAAAGGCCTCCCAATACAATGCTCCGCACGCCATCAGAACGGGCCGATCGGGAGGTTGACCGCGCTTGGGCGGCCGTGTCATCGACGTCGAGAACGGTGTGGAAACACGTGAGTATCATCAGCTACACCACAAGCAAGATCGAGCAGTGCAGCAAGCCCCAACGCTCTTTCGCTCGTTGGAGCGATTCGCGCTCGCGGTCGAACGTTCACACGCGCGCGCTCGCTCACTCTCTCGCTCTCTGTTCTTTCACCGCTTCTTTACACAAGAGACCGGCGAGAATCGAGGGCAACATCCTCGAGCAACCTTAAAAACGGCGTGGAGAAAAGGCTATTGCTCTTTTGACACATATTTAATTATAAAACATGGATCCAGCTATCGCCGCGTACTACGTCTGGCGCCGATGGAGGCGCGAGTCTGGCGGCAAGACGGGGACGCTATACAGCGCGCTCATCGTCGTTGTGTGCGTGATGCCGTTATACCGGTTGGGTTTCTAGAAGCACGGGCCCCAACGCCGGTGAATTCTCGACGGCAGCAGGCAGGCAGGCAGGCAAACCATCGTTCCCGGGACAGAGGTTTAAGAAATCTTTGTTTCTAGTTTTATAATATTTTTCGTATGATCATAAGGAGGTTTCAGGCCTGTAGGTAATATGTTAGGTATGTTCTACCTACCTCATCCTTGCCCATTTTTGTATTATCAGCCTGCCCACAGAATAGCAGCGTATATGCTATTTTTTACCAATCAATGGACAGCAGCACTCAGCGGTCTCAGGAGTGGAAGTCACTATGAGCTTAAAATTTTAAATATCCTGCTACGTTCAGCTCTGATGGCAGCATAAAACGCAATGCTAACGGGACCGTTTGTACCTTTACGAAACATTTGAAATATGATTAGGATGAGTAGCCCGCCGTTCAAGGGTAAGAAAAAAGGCCTGCGAAACACTGGGGAATGTTCTAAGAGAATGTGCGTGCTGATATGATGCACATGCGGGTACCGTTCCCCAAACTCGTCGTTCTTCATCAAGAATACACTGCACCACGGCAGGGCTAAAGAACGCTAGAGAAAGCAAAAGGCATTTTCTAACAGCAACGCAGGGAATGAACCTCAATTAGGAGCAGAGCAACCCGTGACTGAACACCAGAGACGGGAGGCGGTGACTGTTACACAAAAGGGTGTGTGCATGTGTGTGTATGTGTGAACCAGAGCAACCGAGAAAGACGCATTCAACATCGAATCGGCACTAGCGAGAGTGAGCGAGCGCGATGGCTGGAGCGAGCGAGAGCGCAGGAAGAAAGCGAACGAGAGAGAGTGCCATAATAACATTAAACCGCATTGCCCGGAAGTGATGCTGAAGCCTGGTCACTAACCTTTTCAGCACATTCCATTATGTACATATATTTCTTGCTTCAATCCATTCCGTGCATCCTAACATTTGTGCTTGGGCCTTTCCACAATGATGGCACATTCTAGGATCTGATCCGGGAGTACATACGTAGGCGATGAGCTAATGGATCCATTGATCCAGTATGCAGTTTTGGGAGAATTTTTTCATACTCGCATATTACCAATTTCAAACGGCTCGATATCCCGACGAGTGTCCCCACTTATCTTATACGAAATTGAACCAACAAGCTGTCGCTGGCCCGTTTTTATCAATTGCTCATATGCATTTACAACAATACAATCCAGCTCGCACATTGCCAACGCCACAGATACTACGCACAAGCAGCACACTTGCTTCTTCATGAATTTTTCACTCTTCCGGCTGGTACTTCGATTTCGTCGCAACAAATCTTTACGAATAACACAACACACGGGGGGACACCCAAACCCACCAAACAACACCATCACACACCCATACACAAAACTTTTTATCAGGGATTCAGGCTCCAAAATTTCGAATTTTTTGACACTACACGCTTCTGACAAACGACACTCTTCTTTTGCACATATTCTTCAGAGCTTCGTCATGGCTTGCTAGTGCGTTTGGATTTTGATATTGCTGTTGCGCTGTTGCTGCTTGTGCTACTACTTCTGATTCACATCTCATACCTGGTATCATAGTACACCGGTGAGCCGAAATAACTGAACAACTTCCGGGTTTCACAACCGTCACTTCACATACATACCGGGTCTGGCCCAGCGTACTCGAGAAACTCTTCGCTTTGCGCTACAAACATCAACCGACCAGCAGTGTCGATCCACTCGAGTGGGTGTGATTGATCAGCGAAGACCTGTGTGGACACAATTACGATTTTCACTATGAACATTGCGAAGGATGTAGCGGCAACACGACGCGGCCTTCTTGCCACGCAGCGGCAACGACGTTTATAATCATTTCGCTTGCACTTTGCACTGCCTGTTGGTACGTGAGGCCAGGCCTGCTGCTACTCGGCAGCAACCGTTTCAATTCAAAATAAAGCCGGCGCGAAATGGAAAGCCGCGTAATCGACCGATCCAATCGACCAAACTGTACCGCTTCAACTGAGGAACTTGAAATGGAACGATGAATGGAACGATACAACGAACGGGAACGCGAGCAGGACAGATGAGATCGGCGACGAAGGTGCTGCTACTTGTTCTGAGGGCTAACGCTTGTTGGTGCGAACGAAACGGCACGGCTCTCTCCGCTACGCGGTCGGTTTGCTCACACGCACACGGCCGCACGGGGCACGTACGGGGTTCAAACAAGAGAACAAAAGAGAAACGCTTACAACAATGAGCAGGATTCTGCAGCAACGGAAGAACGGCATCTATCAGTCCTTTCATCCCACGTGTCGCGCAAACAATTTCGATAGCCAATCCAGCTCAGAACGAAGGGCACCAATTTTCAAATGTTACGCACTTTTGCCGATATTCTAATGTCGAAGTCTCTTTTTCTCAAACCGCGATTCACCAACGTTTAATCCAACTGTTGGTAGGCTTCCATTTAGCGCAACGATTACACCGAGTGAGAGTGAATCTCGTCGGTAAAAGAGCGAAACGGAGCGAGAGAGAGAGAGCGAGCGAAAGAGGGAAAAACAGAGCAGAAACTGTTATGACGTTTTTATGTTTTTTTTCCCCGCTCGGGGTGAATGACCGAAAGAGCGCGTGTTTTCAAACATCATGTGAACAAAAAAATAGCACTCACACACACACGCGTATGGTGGGGTTGGTAAAGTTTCCACAAATCCCTGCGCAAGTGAGTGCCTGCTCTGTTGAGTGGCACGGATGAAGCGAAGGGTGCGACGAGCGACCCGGATAATGGAACATAAGGTTTCTGTTGTGCACAATGGTTGGTAGGTATGAAGTTTTATTTATCGCAACATGTTGTATTTAAATTGTGGCCTTATTTCCCGTAATAAATTGGAAATAGTTGGATCACCTACATCCTGTTACTTTTTTTGTCAATTGCATGTGCAAAAAGTAAATGAGTCGAATTGACAAAAGTCTGAACAGTGTAAATGTCCAGTTATGTTTATTATAGTTAATCTGTATTACTTTTAATATTGTTTTACTGTAATCACTGAAGTCTATCATTATTGTACTTTATTAATTACGACACATTCATCAGAAACGTTTTCTGTACAATGCTGGGTTAAAATTAATTTATTGAGATAGTAATATTCTCCGACATGCAAGATATGAGGTTATGTAATGTACAAAGCATAAAAAATTATGAAGTTTTGAAACATAATTTTTGATGAACACAATTTAAAAACAACATAAACAAAAAATTAAATATTAATGTTGAAAGCTCTTAACGTGTTTATTTGCCAGGAATACTAAACGTAATTACATAAAAAACGTAATAAATTGATCCAAAAGAAATAGTTTAAGCACTTCCGGTACTGCGCAAATAAAATACCGTATTTATGCGTTTTAAACTACTAACAGATGTACTACGCGTGTAAAGATACACTATGAATGTAAAAAAAACCTTTTTTGCAAGCTTGACCTAATTTGAACAATTTAACTGGGATAAGTGGATTTATAAGTAACATTTCGTAATATTTTACAATTCATAAAAATATTTTATTTCATTCGTACTAATGTGTTTCCAAACGCATGCTCAATGCTGCTATGGTCAATGTCCTCATCCTCGTCATCACTATCATCATAAATTGCATCGGCCTCAGTGCCATGAAGTTTAAAACTAGTTTAATATTTCATAGCGTGTTGTATTAACTTGTAATAAACCCTTTAATTGTTGTTTTAACGCTGACGTCCAGTAGTTGCAGGTTAGACAGATAAGCTTTTGTTTTTTACTTCTTTCTTTAAAAAAAAAAATACTTTTTACTTCTTTCTTTTTGAAAAGGGCTCCAAGGTTCTTGTCCCAAGCATTTCAAAGCTACTGACTCATTCATCGTCAAAAATGCCTCGCTTCGTCAACATTTAAATCAACCGCTAATCCAATCAATTCCGCCATCCGCCATTCCGCCGTTGATTGATTCTACTGGCAGGAGGAGCAGATGGATGTGGCACGTGATGAGGATGCCAGACTCTTGGTCCGTCTGAAAGGTACGGACTAACCTGTCGAAAATCGGATGCAAGTAGGTTTGAAGGAACCAAGCTCTACCCTTAACCGAGAAGTAAATAGAAGCCAACTAAAAAAAATGCTTATCTTGAAAGTACTTAAATCTATTAAAAACAAATAATACGGCCTCATCGTTTTCACTTACAATAAATATTAATTAATTATAACTATGGGTTAAGTTTTCGTCCACTGTGTTGAAGCGATCTGCGATGAAACCGAGTAATGGCAGATCCAGATGCTTTGTGCTGGCAAAATTGTGCTAGTGCAATTTTCCAGTAGTTAGACTTTTCATGAAACAAATGTTTTAACTGGAACAGTTTAGAGTTTCTTACAAGGACTAAGTTAATGATAAATGTTTGAACGCGACGTGACATTAGTTTACGTTCAAAACCACATTTACAAAAAACATTAAAATTCGGATGATCAAACTTATTTTGTACAAAAAAGAAAAGCGATAGGTGTATAAATATAGGTTTTGGGGCGGAGCGGTGGTCGAGGCGAAAAACGGCGCCGGTCTTCACACGACAGAACCAGGGCTGAAATCCCATCCTGACCGCCTCCCCGTGCGTAGGGCTGACTACTTTACTACGGGTAAAATTAGGTCACAGAAAGCCAGAAATGGCAGGCCAAGTATAAATTCGTCCTTATTTCTATTTTTGCTGAGTAAGTTAAAAACAATTAGACTTTCGCTTTAGGTTTGCCCATGATTTGTTTGAGGAATAAATTAAATGGAAGCTCAATAAAAATGTGTAACAAAAATGCTACACAGAACGTGATGTTGACGATCGCTGCTGTAAAGAGAAGCTGAAATTGAAACAATCAAACAAACAGAAGTTTAAATAAAGCACAGTGTAAACTCATCCAAGCGCAGAAAATACTTACAATGGTAAAACTGTTATACACTAGCGGATAGGTGATGTGCTTGTACACCGTGTAAACTATTGCATACTGTATCAGGTATATGCTGTAGCTTAATTTGGACGCAACCAGCAATATCGGATGTTGTAGGGCTGCAACTAACCAGGCCGGTCTTTTCTCAAATGCTATGTAAAGCAATAATACGGAGGGAAATATTCCCCAGCCGCTTTTCAGCATTGTTCCGAACAGTGCGAGACCGATCGACGGTTGGCTCAAGTGATCGGAGGGTAGCAGCATAGTGAGGCCGTTCATTGCTAGGAAAAACGCAGCGCTTATAGGCAGCAGATAGTTTAGCTGAAAAACGAAAAATGGAGAAAACACATTACAACAAAACATGGGACACTGGGATATCGAAATCGATACGCTACCTTTAGTATACTGGTGGCCGAGGGGTTATCCTTTAGGCGGGAATAAGCAATGCCAGCAAGCATACCGAAAAAATAGTTGCCTGCATTTGTCTCGAATGGAATATACACGCGCAAGTAGTATGGTAATGTGCGAATTTCTTGAAGAACGTATCTGTGAAAAGATGGCATTATTATGGTTGATGATGTAACTTTAGAGTCAGATGAAAATGTTGTTAAATTGCTATTTTTAAACAATGTTGTGCTTGTAGTAATCCACATCACCCCTCAAACTGTTAGCTTTTGCTAACCAGACGTCTGATGGTTTAATTCAACACCTATTGTTCCTTTTCCTATACTAAAATGTTAACAAACGTTGTACTGTACCGTAGTATCATCATCACTGTAGCATCCAGGTGATATCGATAAATGACGATCATCGGTCCCAGAAAGGCGCCAAGCAACATACACACTAAGGTAGGTTTAAACAGCTTCGGAATCCTGGTTGGAAGCAAATACCGAATCTATATTGCATTCCATTGCTTTACGGAAAATGTAATTCTTACCGCATTACGATCATTAACGCTGTACCGAGCAGATAAAGTTGAAAGTCTGCCCCTAGATACCAGGCAAACTGTATGCACTGAAAATGCCGAAAACGAAAACGTGGACAAGGAAGATGGAAGGTAATCTAGAGGAAATATATTAATAATATTTACCGGTTCGCTTGCATTGATGTAGTTGTTCAAAAACACGACATTGGTCCACCAGTTTGTTGTGCAATGATCCTTGAAACGATCACCAATCGGTCCTTCGTACAGCCGAGGGTACCATGACGCGTGGAAAAGGATCACAAACAGATACAGCGGAAGTATTCTGAAATTATAGGAAGGTTCATGGTTTAAGGTTTATTGCTGATCTAAGTGTACACTTAGGTGACACTTAAGACATAAAAGAGTTACCAATGTCAGTAACGCTGCTGTGGTAGCTTAACCTAATGCAGCGTAACTCGTCAAACAACCCTATTATGATTCTAACTGTTAGGCATCTTTAGCATAATTTCAGACGTTAAGTATCATGGAACTCATTATAGTTTCTTCATAATTTGAAAAAGAAAGAAGAATTTTAGCCCTTAATCGTCCCCGATCATGATCTGTAATCTTTGTACGCCCTGTGGATCGTTGAATCTTGTTGATTTCTGTGCTGTAACTGCTTGAACAAACAGCCCTTTTCTGTTGTCGTTTTTCATGTGGCATATCCGAGGAGGGAGCATTTGCATCCAAAGTTTACACGACTTACGTCACGTTAATGGGGGAAAATAAACATTGGAAACAAACAGACGTTCCCTACGCACTGCGACTGCTCGACGCACAGGAATTCGGAATTGGGAGGAATAATATGTTAAAATCATACAAACGAACCAGGGTGACGTATGAAATGCCGTTGCCGTTTTTTGCCTAGTTGAGCATGAATAAATTACCTGATTAGGCGAATTTTTACTCGATCCAAAAAATAGGCCAGACCAACATTGTCACGGTGCTTAAATTGCTCCAGTGTGTTGACGGCCAACAGCAAGCCTCCGATGACGAAGAATATCTGCACCGTGTACGTATTGCCGGCCATCGCAACCGGGAACCATGGTTGGCTGAATTGGGCTTCCAGATCGTTAGCATTTTTCAGCGGCATCCTTATCAAGGGAATGGTGGAATGGGTCAGCAGAATAATTAACATCGTCAGTGCACGGATGCCGTCAAGATGGCGTAGATTAGTCTCCCGCTCAATCAGCTTCGGTAAGTTGCGAGCCAGGGAAAAGCATTGCAGCAGGTTGCCGGTGTTTGCAATCTTCCTGTAGGAGAATGAAAAGGAACACGGTTAAGTTATGCACACACAGACATGGACAATGCACATATGCAGAAACAACACGCGTACTTATCTGCTGTACATCCTTGCTGCGGATTGTCCGACCAGGAGGCAAAAATTGCCAGCACTATCGCCCCTAACGCGAAGCACAGGAACCCAATCTCAGCCACACCTTGAAAAACGTGTGAATGCAAACAGTGGTAAGTCTTGGGGGAGTCACTACCCACTACATTACGGGGGGGAGGGGGGGGGGAATGTTTTTACCTATTCCGGTACTGGTTTCTGTCAATGTTTCGTCCGCGTAAATACAGCGCATGATTTCAATGGTTGAATTCAGCTCATATTGTGACCACATTTTCCGTTCAATGCATCGCTGCAGCTCTGCTGATACATTATGTATTGCACTGTCAAAGGAAGGTCTGCACCTTTGAACACACGCTCCAACTTCGATCGTTCGTCGATCGAAATGACGTGGATGTGTTGAATAGTTCTAGTTGGTTGAAAGAGGTGAAAATAGTTACACAAGTCTGTACAATGTAAGCAATTTGTCTAGCAATATGTGCAATGTGTGTGTGTGGTGGCGATGGGCCGTTCCCCCCAGAGTGAGAACTGACTCTCCACCTATGCGGTATCAACAAGTCTAGTAAGCCAGAAATGGCAGACATGACCTTAAGGGGACGTTAAGCCAGGGCGGAAGAAGAAGATGAAGTGTGGTGGCGATCTATTACAAACGTAGCCATAAGCTGTTACCTTTCCAGTAAAGGTTTAAAATAGGCCGTTTTAACATTCTGAACTGCACATAGAAGTATCGGCAGATAACTGTTAAAATGTTTGCCAAAAACCATGGTGGTGCTCCAAAGCATGTCCACGATGACTGAGTTCTCGGATAGCACGACTGCCGAGCGATTGGTATTAGTTAAGTACCTTTCCTTCCTTTTTTCCATGCTTGTATGCATGTTCATGAGGGAATGGATGAATGAATTAATTAATTAATGAGTATGGCGATAGAGCGGTTTGATACGGCTCCTGGATTATTCAGGACCACAAACAACATAGTTGCAATGCCGTGGTGCAATGGTCAACGATTGCAGACAAGGCAGAGTGATGGAAGACATGTCCCAAACACTGATGGGATGAGATGATCATACACGATCACACCGTCCCTCGCAAACAACACTACCACGAATTTGGATGACGGAATCACTATTAACGGATCGGCCGAACTCACCCGGGATATGGTGCCCTGTCACGGTTTGGAGAAGGAAATGTCTCCAAACCGATGTGAGCTGTATTCTGTTTTGTAATCTAGTTTTAAGCAATTCGACCAGGCCGTCCTTTACGAATACAAAAAAAGACTTCTGTTTTTGTTCAATTACTAGTTCAAGGACTAGTTGTTGTATTGCTTTACTATTGCAGACCTTTGCGGCCATTCGAATGAAATAATTTTTTTTTAAATGTTTACAAGTTGTCTTAATAGTTGCGACGTTTCACGTGAATGGAATTTGAACATTCAAGCACTGAGGCCGGGTCTGGAAGATACTAAAGTGCCTCATAAAGTTAATGCACAGTCTGTAGAGGCAAAAAAAGCATTCTTATGTGTATTAAGATAGTACGTAAGTAAATTGTATCTTAAAGCAGATAGTAAGAAGCAGTACATGTGTTGATTAATAAAGCGAGAGAAAATGGCTTGAAAAATGGCCATGCACGCGCCATGTCGTTCCAATGTTGAAATTTCCAATACAATCCAATACAACACAACTAGACGCACACGTGTTGTTAAAGCATGAAAGAAGAACACAAAGGGTTAGCGAAACATGATGTTCTGGTAAGTTGTAGAGAATCATCAATTCGACACATTTTGAAGACGCAAAGTATAATTTTGCACACACTTAACGTTTGCACCTTTTTTAAACGTTAATATATTTTTGAAGTAAGCAATACGGCCAGGGCGTTCTTTATGATTAAAAAAAATCTCTGGAAACTTACTAGTGCATCATGTTTCGCTAACTCTTTTAGTTCTTCTTTTATTCGCTTAAAAGTAGGGATGCGTCTAGTTGTGTTATGGACTGTATCACTTCTGCACAATTGCGACTGAACTATGCTGAGAATGAAGATGCTGATGATTGACGGATCGTACGGTACACACTATTGGCTTGAAAGAGTATAATGTGAAGAAGTTAGTCGATCGTCGATTATTTTCTTGATAAAACTAAACTTTAAACATATAAATCAGGTTGCACTGATGGGAAACCGAGAGCTTCACTTTTACGGCACGCGCTTTAGAACACGAAATCGAGTTAATGTTGGAGATGAATATTATATTGCAAAATTTTGCCAATGTTTACACACTTTGTCAACACTTGCAAACACTATGATAGGTTCCGAAACATAATTACCATTATCTCGTCCCAAAGCGCTGAATCCAAGCTTGGTGTCAGGTGCGCCTTTGTACTACAGTACACAAAATCGCTGTACGTGTGACGGCATTCCTCGTAATTGTCGTACTGATAAATTTGCATCTGCTCGATACGGGTTTCGGCTATGGTTGCGATGTAAAACAGATTGAGAATAAAGAATAAAAACAAAAAACAAAACACAACACCAGTCATTAATCTTCGTTCTCGTTCTTAAGATCTTTAAACACAGCACAGAGTTCTGCTCTTATCACTCACACGTTGCACCACTGCGGGCGATGTTCGCGATCAGTACGAATGAGATGAACATCGGCGCCTTGCGCAGCCGTTCGACGATGTCACATCTGAGCGGGCCCATGTCAGCAACGGCCAGCGAGCACCAGTGTGTCTCGCGTGCGGTTATTAGTATAGTCGCGATTATACTGAAGACAGTGGGCCAAGCACAACCGAATCAGAGGCCTCGGCCGGGCGCATGTGACATTGAGCAAAGTGTGCTCAAAACATGCGCGCCATGCTCGTGCGCCGCCGATGCCATTGCTTTCGTTGGCCTTATTCAACCATTGGCCACACGTGTCCATCCACTTGGCCATTTAAAAGAGCTGACTCGTGGGCTCGTTAGGCGGTGCGTTAGATTTTTTTTTGTTTTCGTTTTGCTCTCTCGGGTTTTCCTCGGCCAAATATTACCCACAGTTGAACGACCAGCGCAAAGCATTACGAATTTGAAGGTGTGATTTTGGAGAGGACAGGAAAAGCGGTTGTAAAAAGGGTTTTCACAGCGGTGGATATCCGAAGCATACCATGAATAGTGGTAGATAGTTCTGAAACGAAATCTTACATCCGAGCAGCGTCAATAATGACGCGCAACAGTGCGTTTGCAGCATAACGTAGTGTGAATGTTGTAACCCACTGCAATCTGTAACTGATTTACTTTGGGGTATGTGATCCACTGGCCCTGGTGCCGTGGGCGATCGCGATTTGCCGACCAGCGCATTCGTCAGATTTGCCAGCGGACTGTTTGCTTTTCTATAAGCAAGCTGGTGTGAATTTTCACACGTGTGTGACGATTTTGGGTTTTTCGTTAGGTTAACAAGCTGCAATCCGAGCGTTTTACACGATGACGGAATACTCTTTGAAGCAAAATTTTGAATGAATTTATTTTAGGATTAAAGAGGATTTTTTTATTGTAGGATTAAAGAGGATTAGGATGGTTGAATGCGGTAAAATTGCAGTTTTGCAAGCATTGGGAAAGGCTCAAACAGAATAACAAAAAAAAAGCCAACCCAACATGCTGCTGCCTGCACGCAGAATTTAAACATTGAAAAGTGATCCACGTGCGTCCTCAAAAAGATTGTCAGTACCGTTTGTGCTTTCGAGCACGCTTAGCCATTCAACACGTGGGCCCTCAACTTAATCAATAGCGTGTCAAGCTCCAGCGCGTCTTGGACCTTGCTGCAGCAGCAGCAGCGGCATCATCCGCTGGCCGCAGCGGAGATACGATTTCCATCGCCAAAGGAGTGCAGCAGCCACCGACGATGCGCTTCCCCTTTGCATCTGCTGAAGGTCTTCAATAGGCACCCCAACTAGCTAGGGAGGGGATAATGGGGGTGCGAGGGTCGGTAAGCAGTAAGGTGGCCAAGCCCTATCGGCGGGCACGCGTGCGTAACCTATCGATGCGGTGCAAACACTATTTTCTTTTCAGTCGTTAGCGTGCGATGGTGCGGGTACGATCGATCCGGTGCAGATGATGAATCTGGTTGTGCAAAGTGGGTTGCTAGTGCTTACTGTGGCCTTGTGTGGTGCCTTAGGTGATCGGCAGGACCGTGCGTATCGTACCGTTGTTGATTGTTGGTTGTGCCATGCCGTCTGTTTATTATTCTGATTCGGATTATTTTGCTTGTTTTGTTCTCTAGCGTTTGAGAGCTATGCCAAGCTGCCGCGAATATACGAGTACGATGATTTCCACACGTGTCGCCAAAGACATACCGATTTCGTGTTCTGTGTCAGCGTCAGCACGCTGCAGGCAGATCCGTCGAACGTGCTGTGGCAAAACATATCTGTAATTACCGTCCGTTAAGAAACTGAGGTTTTCGCTGCTTTAACATGCTTTAACAACAAATTTCTTCTCCATCCGCTACCATTCATTACCTCCCCATTCATGCTGGGCTCCAATGTTGTGTGTGCTCCGGCTTTCAGTGCATGCAGCACGTGTGTTCGATTCATACCATTCGTGTGTTCCGTTTCATACCAACCGGGCCTGATCACAGCAATTAAAATATTGTCAGTCAACATCACCCCGCTCGCTTAACGCCTTTGAGGTCGCTGATTTGAGGTTTTTAAATTTCGTTTGATCGGGTCGGTTTCTCTGTCGCGATATCATCTACTTTTGACCGGGCTGGCGCTACTAATGTAAAACGCCGTGAACGGCAACCCTCTCGGTTGGCCCAGGGATCAATCCACATTTGAGTCCGTGTAAGGTGAATGTTTCACATCTGCTTCTTATTAACATTTTTATTTATCCTTTCTTATGTGATTTTGTTAACCTGTTTCCCCTAACGGTTTGTTGGATTTATCCTGCAATATTTAGAGCAATAAAGTGGATATAACTTAGCTCGATACGCCATTCAATGGCTTGCAATTTTAAGTACGATTCAATTAATAGTGGGTTCTACACCTGCACTGTTAAACTAAGGCTCCTTTCTGTTAACAAAACTCACTTACTTAATTTTTTTTTTTTATTCATAAAGAACGGCCTGGCTGTATTGCTCACTTACTTAATTAATGTGGGTAGAAATATTTATTCACTCGCACGGCAGGACCGGGCAGGACCCAAAACCGCCTCACCGTACACAGGGCTAACTACTTTGCTACGGGTAAAATCAAGTCACAGAAAAGCAGAAATGGCAGGCCAAAACCCCTTTCAAACAATGGAAGAAGAAGACATATTTAGCATTTACAATCAATCAATCAATCAATTTTCATTTAACATTATTGCTTCGCTACACAGATCGAGGGCGTGAAGTATAGCTAGGTGGCAAATTTGATTTTTGAGGATGGGCAATAAAGCGTTACAATGAATGAAGCTTAAAACTGTGACTATCATTAAATGTGACTAGATTATATGCTTAGTACGAACACCAACCTTCTCGGTTGCCCTTTCGCTTCGCTGACTGCAGTTGCAGACTGCTGGGACGAACTGTGATGCAAACCGTAACGATTAAAAATTCAGGTTCTGCATACGTCTTCGATCACCGAGAAGAAAATTTTAAGCTGTGATATTCAAATTGTGGGCAGATGATGATTTCCATCACATGTTTTTTGTTAGTGTGTCGCAACACTTTATTTCACTTCTGGAGAGCCTTATTTTGCAAGGTGCCCTTCTTGACCCAGACTGTTTGGGCATTGAACCACACGCTCTTGCTAACACTGGCGGGCACTTGCCGGGCCGCTTGGCAATGGAATTTAGTAAACATTTCCCCATGCCGGCATCCCCATCGCGGCACGCTAGGTACGATCGGTTGTTTGCGATCCTCGAAGACAGATTTTCATACATACGATCGCCGGCCTAATATGGGCTGCTGATGGGTTTGGCCATTGCCATGGTTGCTGCAAAGGCAGGCAGCAGACAAATAATAGCGTAAAAGTGTATTCAATCACCGGCTAGTGATCCAGTAGTGGTAAACCCATGGGCAACCCATGAAGTGTTTGAATGCCACTCGCAATGATGAATGTCGCAATGGAACGCTCAGCCCCGCTTTATCCGAGTCATGCGAAGCGGCTTTTGACGAATGGAAAGGAATCTATTCATTTTCATTTTAGGGATATCTGCTCGCTTGCGACACCTGCGATCTTCTCCGTGCGGAGATGTGTACGTGTTGTCACGGGTTGGAATGATGTATGGCTGGCAGGTCGAAAAATATGGCCAAAATAATGAGTGATCATTACCGAAACGCTTTAGCCGAGTTGGTGGTGCTCAAGTGTTGTCACGCAGACGGTGGTTAATATTAAGCATTGCTGAACTGATTGATTAGATTATCGTGGATGCATAAATATATACTTTTAAGATTGCGTAACACGTAACACCATCCCACCCATCTTTTATTTTGGTTTATTGTGTAAAATTTTATTTTTAACATGAGCGAAAAGATGCTAACAACATCTCATCAGCATGTAATGTAATAACGTTTGGTGGTAAGCGTTTTATTATACATTCGTTGTTTTTATTAATTATTCCAGCGGTTACGATCCAATCGTAGAAATTTTCCACACGATCAGCTTGAACGAGGATTGTGCTTGAATGATCTCTACGCCGGTGTTACCACACACGACCACCGCACGGCAAAGCTGATTGATGCGTATCTCCATCATCGCATCTACGATCAGTACGGGCTCAACAGCCACACAACTACGGAGTCATGTTGGACGAGAACGGATTTCGAACCGAGAACAAGTAAGATTTTAACAAATGACTCGGCTAGTTTGTACGCACATCTTAACGTTTATTCTTTAGCATTTGGCGAATACATGTTCGGTTGCCTCACGATCATCCTACTGCTCGCCACACTTGGCGCTACCTGGATCGATTTCAACGCGCGTCCGAATGATTTATTCGTGGACGCGTTTTCCATACGAAGAAATGTGCAGCGGCTGTGGGCAGCACCCAAACCGAATGCACTGCCCTTTCTGGACGGATTTCGTGCACTTGGGATGCTTACCATACTGATAGTGCACTCGCAGCTGCCCTTGATTCGGATGCCTGTGTGGAACACCGAAGCCTTGGAAGCGGTAAGCGATGTCGCGCGTGTGATCCATCGTGTGAAACGATCGAATGGCAGGTTTAATAGTGTGTTTTTGTTTTTTTCTATTTTCTTCACAGCAAGCCAATCATTTTATTTTCCCGCTGGTCAATTCCGGCAACACTCATATGATACAGTTTTTCTTCACGCTCGGTGGAATGGTGTTTGGAATAAGCTGCCTGAGACACTTTGACCGGTCGCCATCGTTCCGCTTCATGTACTTTATTGACAAACTATTGCGCCGTTTAGTCAGGTAATTGCTATCTTTTTAAGGGCATCTTTAGCTGTACACATCTTGCACTTTTGACGTTCCCAATGTCCGGATGTAGGAACAGGCTGCAAGTTGAGCTCCAGGTTACTGAAAGCTGTATAAAAACCAGCAAGAAATATATCCTTTTTCAGTTCTGTGCGGGTTGAAAACCAGAAAAATCCTTGCGTGTTCAGTAGTGTTGTTCGGGACCTTCGAACGCCTTCCGGACCATACATGGGATTTTGAATGATATAATGAAACTTTTGATTCACTCGACGGAATGGTTCAACTGGATATTGGAACTTTGCACTTCTAATGTTGTTGTTCTTGGTCTAACGGCCTCTTAAGGTCATATGTCTGCCATTTCTGGGTTACTAGACTCAATGATACGATGCCGCATAGTTGGATGGTCAGTTCTCACTATGGGTGAACGCGGCCCAGATGGGATTTGAACCCCGGTACTGTTGTGTGAAGACTGGCGCCACTGTCGCATCCCCCACAGGACCAACCCTTTATGTGGTTCGAAATCCTGTAGTAGCCATCGAAGATGTAGGTTAGGATCTGGTGGCAATAATGTTCCCCATGCCTGAACAACTTTTCAACAGATTGCTGCCAGCATACGGATTCATCATCATCTACCAAGCGACATGGTACAGACGCATCAGACGAGGCCCGCTAGAGTACAAGTTTAACGATTTCTGCTTGAACAACTGGTGGTCTAACATACTGTTTGTGAACAATTATATTCATACCACTAAACCTGTAAGTAAATACGTTTCAATACAACCTTCAGCACATTAGCTGCACTCACACCAACCTCCCAACCGCTCCTCAACAGTGCCTTCAGTTCAGTTGGTATTTGGGAGCAGATTTTCAACTATTCCTGATTGGCTCGGCATTGCTTTTGCTGGTTTGGAAGTTTCCATCGACCAAAGGATGGCTGGTGCGTGTGATGGTTGCGGTTGCATTGGTCCTGCCGGGATACATCATCTACACCACATTAACCACCGCTACGATGACGTTCGATATGAGGTAATCCTGTGGAGACAACCATCTTTTTTCCCCCAAAGTTTGCACAACTCTTTCATTCCTGTTATCTTTCGTTCAACACTAGGCATGCTTTGGCGGAACTACGCACCTACGATCATTTCTTGAAGTACTACCTACCATCGCACACAAACATAAGCGGTTATTTCTTTGGTATAATTGCGGCTATGGTCTACAGGAGTGCGCTAGCTAAGGGCTCGCCAGATCAGTCCCTGCCGATAGTACAGAAGTGGTTAAAAGTATCGTTGGTGGCACTGGTGGGGTTGAATGCTTTCACCACTCTGCTTCCATTCGTGAGCGAAGATCAACAACATTCCCTCTTCCTTGCGATCTACGGCAGTCTGCTGAAGGCTTCATGGGGCTGCAGCTATAGTCTCGTATTTTTAGTTTTTGCCCTGAAAGGCAAATCACGCTTGCTGGACATGCTATCGCACAGTGGGTTGCAGTTCTTCGCCAAGATAAGCTACTGTATGTACATAGTGCAATATTCAGTCATTTATGGATTGTATACCAACTTTCCGATCCCTATGGTTTACGGAGGCTTCAATCTGGTACGATCAGAGTGTGCAAGCATTTATCTGTCTGTTTTATGTGCGAATTTCATCGTATGTCTTACCTTTTCCCCTTTTGTAGCTACTGCTGACGTCGGCATCTTTGCTGCTAACAGTGACCAGTGCGCTGCTACTTTATCTGGCCGTGGAAGCTCCTGTTGTCCTAATCGGTAACGCGTACGTGACAACGTTATTGAAAGACTACAGCACTGCCTCGGAAGGTAAGATAAGGCTAACGAATGATAGTTTTGATAGCCAATTCCATCACTATACCGTATGCATCGAATTAATGCAATGCGTTCTCTACAGCAATCGAGGCTAAACAAGCTCGCAAGCTTCTGTAAATGTGTGATAGGACGACGCTTGACTGTTGACTGGCGGAACTAGTTTCCACAGATATCCTATGTACAAAACAAGTATTCAGCATAATATTCCATAATCCTAGCCATGTAAGCAACAACAAAACCCACAAAACAACCTAATTATTGACCGGAAGGAAACGATTGCTAAATTGTACAGCTGTAAGGCTTGGAGAGTTTTTAAATACGGAATCGAAAAGAACGATGACTTATGTACTCATGTAAAAAAAACTTAATGATCAAAATAAAGTCACTGATCGATATAACTCACTCATCGTCACCTTAAAATACCAGCATTACCATCCAAGATAAGGCATCTTCGGAAAAAGTTTTTCGGTTAGGGAGCCTCATAGGCGAGGGAAATCCTGTTGATCTTACAGGAAACAGAAACAGTAGAAAGAGACAGAACAGAAAAGAGCACAGAGTTAAAGGGGAAAAAACAGTTAAGGATCAATAATAGAGGAAGATAAACTCGAACGGGACGTAGACAGGGAAATACCAAAGTCGAAATGGTCAGAAAGAGCATTGAAGTGTCGGAAACAAGCCAGTAGCGGGGCATTAGAGCTAAAAGTTGTGCGGCGCGCAGGAATCGTTAAGGGAGGACGGGGACGAAGGGAACGTGTGGGAACATAAAGGGGAATAACAGATAGAAAGGACGGACCTGTGATAAACATAGCTTGATCCTTGGATCGTCTCAATTCCATTGAGGGAATCTCCAAAATTTGGCACCTAGTTGAGTAGGATGGTAGTTCAGCATAGTAGCGACCAGGATGGCACCTAAACGCCATGCGAGTAAAGGCACCTTCTCAACTTGGGCAATAAAAATAGTGCCAGAGGGACTCCTAGCACTAGCATACTTAAGTATCATACGAAATAGTCCACAATAAAGTGTTCTAAAATATCTTGTGGCAGAGAACTCCGTAGATAATCTTCTTATAAAATCAAGGATCCGATAAGCCGAATTTACCAAATTCGAGATGTGATCGTCAAAGAAAAGTTTAGCGTCAAGTCGTGACACTCCACGTCCCAGGTCTCGAACTTGAGAGACACAACCAAGCAAACAACCATTGATGGAGTAGTTGAACCGCCGGGGCAGGGCAGGAACGCGAGAAGGACATAACACTACATTTGACTACTATACAAAGACAAAGGGAATTAGAGGCACACCAAGTAGAGAAGGCATTAACAAACTCTTGAAGAGAGGAACTGTCAGTAGCGTTACGAATAGGAAGGAAGATTTTTAGGTCATCTGCAAAGAGCAAATGACCGTTATCGGGAGGGATAGAGGAGACATCATTAACAAATAGGAGGAAGAGAAGAAGACTTAGGACGCTGCCCTGGGGAACCCCAGATGAACAATGAAAACTAGAACATCTCGGAACAACAAGACATCTCGGAGTTAACTTTTACACAACTCGTGCGTCTAGAAAGATACGAGGTAAACCAAGTGGTGATTTTAGCAGAGGACCGGGGAAGGAACGGGGATTGGAGTGGAAACGAAGCTGAAGCCGCGCAAGATAGTGATGATATCTGGCTCTGTTGTAAATACGGTAAGCATAAGCAGCAAGCTTAAAAACACGCTGATGGTATGCGGAAGGATGCCTGTGTAAATTGCGTAAAGAGTGACATTTATCCCGCTTCAAAACTTTCAATGTTCTATCCGATCATATAGGCTTTAGCGGGGGCTTAAAGCCTCGTCAGCTCAAGAACAGTTCGAAAGGAAGTTCTTTGATACAAGTGGTCAGCCAGAAGTAGTTGCCCCCCTCCCCCCCTGACAAAATTTGTTAGGCACTGTAGGATTTACGCCTAAATGTATGCAATCCGCTGTACACGTTGCGAAAGCTTCACAGTGTGTTTTCAGTGTGGTCAAAAATGGTTGCATAAAGTCGAATGAAATATTACTTATTATTCGATTAAACTCCCCTCCCTCTATCCTGGCCATTTATATTGGCTTACAGAAGCCATTTAATAATTTTTGGTCACGCTAGGAGTGACCAATCAGGCTTACAACATACACGGTGTTCCCGGACTGTCACGGAACATTGGATCGATGGATACTTGTTAACGGGCATAGATATTCAGGAAAGGAGGTAAAATAGGAATAATAATATTTCAAATTACTTCTTACAATGTATATTTTCATGATCTGCTCGCTGTCCAGTAACAGTATTGAGGAACAGTGCACATTGTTTATATCAAACGAGTTATGACCATACAAAAATCCCATTGTGCAATAAAAATGACAGACCACAGTGCCGCACACAAAAGATTCTAGGGGGGGCCTTCTCGAGTCTTTTACCCAAAAATAATATCGTGGCCGTGGTGCCAATACGTCAACAAATTCGTCCTTTTAAAGCCTAGGCTACATGATGCGAGATGCCAAAAAGATTTCGGCTAAAAGGGGGGGGGGGGGTAATAATACCCCCCCCCCACTTTTAATAATAAAAGGGGGGGTTCTAATAGATGTAGAAGGTGTCAAAGTAATAAAAATAGTGAACCTAAGAGCAGGATGATTTGGAATCGCCGGGCGACGGTTAGCCTTAAGGGTTGTGGCGAAGGTGTTGATGCATCCGCTGGCGACGGTGCTTGACCGTGAGCAGTTCAGAAAGCTTCTGGACTTCAGGAGCAGTAATTTAGTCTTGATCAAGCCTCTACCTCACTTAATTTATTGATCAGATTGAAGGAAGCTTGATATGCACATGTAAAGTAGCGCTAACGCTACCAGGATAGTTCACGCTCAGCTGGGCTTAACGCACATATTCAACACCTTCTCTGGTTTGCGGAATATATGTTTGTTTTCTCTGATTATTTTCATAAGCTAAACTGCCAACTGATGTCATTGATAGATCATAAGATAACTAGTCAGAAGACTGAGTACATTGGATGGATGGACTGCTGAGTATTGTTCCTCAGCAGCCTGGTACTGCACATAAATGTGGGCAAATCTAATACTGCACATAATCTGACCAGGGGGAAGTGGAAGTGAACCAAACCAGAGCTTTTGTGGTTTTGTGATTTTGACAGTTTAATTAACGACACGTTAGCTGAAATGTTAAAAAAAAAAACCAATACAAAATGTCAATCACAACCGGTTGCTACAGAGTGCCGTCCAATGCCGTCCGTTTTTGCATGCCGTGAGTAAAATCTTGCCTGAAATAAAAAAAATAATAATAAAAATCATTATAAAGTAAAGTTAAAAAAATAGAAATAAAATAGTTTAATTTCTATTTTATTTTTATTTTTTTGCATGGCACTTGTGTTTATCAAAAAATATATTCTTAGCCCAAACAACGGAGAGGGAAGAGGAATCAAGAAGACGAGAGCGGAAACGGGATTCAGAGATACCAAAATCAAATAGGTGATAAGAACCGTTAAAGGTCGCGAGCGCTCATAGGAAAGGGTCATTCTGACTATGGCCGGACAGCGGAGGTCTGGAGGGAATATACAGGACAGGAAATATCAAGGATAAAAGCGCAGAAGCATCAAGTTCATTCGAGATGAGACAGGGGATAAAATAGGAACGAATATGGGAGTATCGCATTCTAATCGATTCAAGACCAAGCAGTCGACCACATAGAACAAACCACCCTCTCAACCCATTTGAGACATTTCAGAGGACAGACGCATAATAAATCCAAGCGTTTTATTAGCTTTATTGAGCGTGGTCGTGATTCGTTAAAGACAGTTTATCGTCAAACCAGAGATCCTTAGTGGTAGTAACTCTACAACAATTTGGTTCCGCAAAAGGAATAGTCCCACAGTATTTTGGAAGTCCAACGACCAAACGACATAACATAACACTTATCGGGGCAAAGGGCAAGCCCGTTGGAACAACACCAGGAATAGAAGGAAATAAGGAAGTATTGAAGATTCAAACAATCGACGCACTAGGGCACAGGCATATAAAAGTTCAAACCATCGGCATGGAGGAGACAGCCGTCTGGAGGTAGAACACTCCCTTGAGGTACGCCAGACGTAGCTTTAAAGGGCAGAGAGTACTCCACTCTTGTTCTATAATTTCTACCGTAAAGATACGATTTCAGCCAAGAAAGTAGTGGATCTGCAATGCCAAGTTTAGATAACATCATGGTCAACAATACAGTATAAAGATACTGTCGACGAAGGCTGCCCTGACGTAATGCCCGGAAGCCATATTGCAGTAGAGAAGTAGAGAATTTAGTAGAAGTAGAGAGTATATACAGTAGAGATAAGAGACAAAAGACTAGTGCACGTGGATCGATTTGGCATAAATCCATGTTGATGTATGGATTGGATTACATTCAATACCCGAGACAAGACAGAGGAATGAACAAAGGACTGGAACATTTTTCAAAGGAGCACATACTAGCGAGTGGGAGTCCTTGGAGTGCTCCTTGATTATAAGTTGAGCTTCCACGACACAAGCTGGAGCATATTGTCACTAAGGGGAATCAACATATTGGCCTGATCCAACTTGGATGGTCTGCATTAAAATGCTGTACTGCTCGTTCGCTGGTGCGTTCCGTAATGGCATATGCTGCTGTGGTATGATGGCCATCAGTTGCTCGCTCCTTGGCACGCCTTGAGTCCGTCGCGCGGAAATTGTTCCGCTTTGCACTGTGATCCTTGATTACGCCGGACGCTGCGCACCGCTTGGTGTTGACACATACACGCAGACTGTTTGTCGCAGGACTACCTGGCAATCGGATCGAATCACCGGTGCTCCTTTCTCGGCTTTGTATATATCTCCCGCCGACTTTGGCTCTTCTAAGCCGCTTATTTTAATACCGTGTGTGATCGTTTCAAACCTGACACGTTCCAAAATTTCATCGTGCGTTCTGTGCGCCCTGTTACATGTGAATTTATGAAATCCGAGCTTAAGTTTCTGTTATTTGTAATTTGAAAGTTTGCTTCACGGGGGCCACCACTCGCGGATCGATGAACTAAAATAAAAATATATAACTACGAAATAGTCACATTGGTATTTAAAATTTTAACAAGACCAAACACGTTAACCGCCATGCCAATCACCGGTGTCAGTGGATAGATTCGTCGATGAATAGATTAGATAAATTAACCTTATTACTATTTGACACTGGAAACAAAATACTAACCACCCATTGGTTATGATGTTTTCTATACGTATTCTGTTCGACTGGCTCAAGTGATAGGAGTTGAAGTTAGGACGGTCGTGACGTGAATGGAAAGTCTAGGAAAATTGCAAGAACTTAATGTGCGCTTGTTCCATTTGTATTAATATTGCAACGGGAGCACGTGGTTTCAAGACCATCATTCAGTTTCGTCCGCATAGCATATAGACAGACTTTTCAGCCCATAAAATACAATATCCAACATTTGTTTTTCATGTTAAATACGTAGAATAACTGTTGTTTCCTTTGAAGGGAACTGCTACAACAAAAGACACCTGAAAAAACCTTTTAACGGTCTGACAACTCGGAGAACGCCCTCGGAGTTGTAGAGTTCTTTATTTTTACTTAATATATTGGCGGTGGTGGCCATATGCTTAGTGGGCCGACGCCTAGCGACACTCTATACGGATATAGACGGAAGTTGTACGCTCTTCTTCTACCTACCAACCGAACTCGCTGAACCAATCGGGAACTTAAAGGAATCGCCGATCACTGACGCTTAGCGCTTATTATCTGTACCAAACATACTCAGCCCAAAAGTAACGATCAAATCGAACACAAACCTTCATTTACGTTCGATTGATGTTTATTTGAATGTGTTGTGCCAATTTCAGTCTTGGCAAAATTTTGGCAGCGACCGAAGTCGTTTGCTCTACGTTAGTGTAAAACCGTTCAAACAATCAAGCACCCAGCAGCGTCAGAAGTCGGTGACAAATGTTGAGCCGGTTGAAAAATCGAACAGGTGGAGAAATGCCCCAAGTTCTAGTAAATACTTAAACGGTCGTGAAAGAGCATGCAAATTTCGTACGAAACCAAGATATTTTGCCCGATTGTGTCCTTATGTGGGTTTGAGATAAAACAATAATGTGACGATGTCACTGAGTATATTCTGTTGTTTTTGTTATTTTATTTACTAGATAACCGACGAACCAGACGTTTTACCATTGCCAAAGTTCGGATGGACAATGGACATGCTGTAACATTCGCGTTCATAAACAGATGGATTAAGTATTGAAAGCTTTAAAGTAATAATAACTTAAATAATAATTTCCAATAATCCATCAAGGAAGAATACAAACAAATTAATGGTATTAATTTGAGTATAAAAACGTTTTACGTGAATTCAACCGGTCAGTCGTTCAGGATGTGTTGTTGCTACGGGAACAACAATGGACGCAAAACGTCCCCGTTGGTGAACCGGCCACGCGAAGGTATGGCCGATTCGGAAAGAAGTCGCGCACCTTCCTTCGGGCGTTGAATCAACGGATGCAACGTATCCTGATGAGATGAAAGATCTGGCCGAAAACAAAGAATTGACAACTATAGAACCGTTATCAAAACTAACGCCCATGTTAGACGAAAATGGCGGAATGCGTTTCAGGAGTAGGTTGGAATATACACAAAACCTCCCAAGGGCAGCTAGAGTGCCGGTAATACTACCGAAGCACCACCACATAGCACATTTGATTATCCAATGGTACCATGAAATGTACAACCATCAATCGGATAAGATAGTTCCGGCAGCCTTGCAACAAAGGTATTTCATTCCAGGACTTAATGTGGCATTTAGATACGTAAAGGCAAGATGCCAGTATTGCAAGAACGCCCGGGCGAAACCAGTACCACCTATAATGGCTCCCTTACCTGCCTGCCGAACAGACGCATACGTTTTCCCCTTCACGCACACAGGAGTCGATTATTTCGGGCCTTTCGTGGTAACTGTAAAACGCTCAGTCGAAAAACGATGGGGCGTCATTTTCACGTGCATGACAACCCGAGCGAGCCATATTGAATTGGCTGAAAAACTGGACACAATTCGTAACCGGCGAAACGAACACTTCGTAAGAGTTTCAGGGTTCTTTTCAGGCACGAGATCCGAAATAATCCTTCCCTCCGGAGAACGGATTCGACGGTGTCTACCACTTCGTCGGAAGCTAGGAGAGAAGCCAGTGTCCAGGCGTTGGTCAGCGGAAGATTCGACCTCGTCCTCCCTACGGAATTCAGGCCGGTGCTCTAGTAGTACCAACTGCACCGTCGGAGGAATTGGAAGAATCGCGACCGCCCCTCCCATCAGGTCCACTTTTGGAAGATCGCCCGGTAATCCGGGAATGAAGCCACTTGTCTGACCTGCGCGAGGTACGTTGCATCCGTTGATTCAACGCCCGAAGGAAGGTGCGCGACTTCTTTTCCGAATCGGCCATACCTTCGTGTGGCCGGTTCACCAACGGGGACGTTTTGCGTCCACTGTTGTTCCCGTAGCAACAACAGGATGGGAGGCATTGTTGCGGCTTTGAACCCAGATCTAGTATAATATAGAGCCCGATGTATCATTGATAAAATTATTTGTCAGACCCAATCTTAGTGATCAGATTATGAAACAACAATATTTCTTCTCAATCTTTTAGCCATACAGTTTTATTTTCATCGTCATTGTAAAACACTAACGCAGTGATGTCAAACTCGGTTTGGTTCGCGGATGGCGTGGAAAACATTGTATCGGATTTTTTTCCTATATGTCCTACACTGATGTGAATAAAATTTTAAATTCATGATTCATTTGTCTGATTTAAAAGAGACAAAGCTTTCGCTATTTCTTGGCGGGTTACGTGTGGACCACGAGTGGCAAGTTCGACATGCCTGCTCTAACGGAAGCTTATCGGAAAATAGTATAATATACACATTTAAAATTAATTGTTATCAAACGTATGCATTTGGGCAAGGAAGTTGATATTGTCTCTACAGATTCGTCCATTATGTATGCTGGAGTATATTCGAGCATTCACTATTTCTTTAGCATTTCGAAACAGTAGTAAATCATCGCGTAGCTTAGAAAGCTCGCTCGCGCTCAGGTTGAACGTTGCGAATATGAGCTTACAAACGTAGCAATGCGATTCATCGTCTTATTGGAAGAACGGATTTGTCAATTGAACGTTTTGGGATTTGGTTGTGCACAGTACTTGTCTCTCTAAGTGAAAATCATATTCTAGCTGTGTGTCTGTCAGCTTGTAAACGGGTGGGATCTGAAACGATATCCAAGCATTATTAGAAATTGATCGGCGATTAGCCTACCCTGGTGGGGACTAGCTTACTTCGGTGGCGTAATGTTTTAAAGCGGGATTGAGCATAAACGGAACACCTTCCACGTCGGTGTGAATGTTCAGTGTACCAGTCGAATACATGGGAGACTTAGGGGCTACAGGCTTTGGTGAAAGCTGATATGACGACAGCAGTTGTTCGTACTCGTGGTCCTGCGGTTGTGGCTGCAGTGTGCAAACGATCAAACACAATGAAACACAATGCACCAGGAATGGAAATAAAAATTACGTACATTACTCACGCTCGACTGTATCTTCAAATTTTCGATAGTTTTCTCAAGGTCAGTTATGCTCTGCCGCGTCGGCACACTTGGCGATGGACGATGGGGCACAGGTGATAGTTTGAAGCACACTAGAATGCCATTTATATCTCTACAAAAAAAAAAACACACACACACACACACACACACACACACAAGAAAAGCATGGTTTAAATGACGCTGTAAATAAAGATGACTAGAAAACGAAGCCTCCCAATTTCTACATACCCGGCCAATGTAAAACCCTCCGGGGCCTGACGAAGCCTGGAGCACAGAATGATATCCGTAACGGCTTGTTTGGCGGACCCCTTTTTAGCCAACCGATAGACCAGTTGCTTTTTGCGCCATGCCTTTTGCTCAGTGTCCGCCGTTCTCATCAACTGCGAGAACCCTTCGGGAGTAATTTCCTTCTCGTTTATTATCTTCAACGTCTCCACTATGTAGCCCGGCAGTCCTTCCGACTTGGATAGACACAGATACCTGGTCGTCCGTTTGCCGATCAACATTTTCTCGCGCCACAAGTCTGCATCTTGATCCTGATCGTAAGTCTTGTTGATGGGCAGAAAGTGTTTGGGGCATTTTTCAAACTCTTCAACCAGCTGTAACGATGTTATCGGTCGATTGTCAGGCAATGCGCCGATAACGGTGCTCAGGATGTTTTTTTGCTGTTGCGTGCTGGATTTTAACATCGTCGGCTCGGGTACGCTCGGCTGATGCGGAGGGTGTGTGTGTGGGTATGTGTTGTATTATAATACCATGTATATCACCATATAAAAAAAAAATGTCTGAAATGAAAGAAAACAGATTTTGGGATAAAGTTGTTCGCAAAATGATGCCTATTTTGTGATAAATAATTTCTATCGCTAAAAATGACCTAGTCTTTTCCACGAGTCAATGTAGAACCATTTACATTGAACCGATTTCGTTGATTTGGAATGAGCAGTGGTTGAGCTTCTGGAGATTCTTTTATTTATGTTGCGTTGCCACATTTATATTAATAATATCAGATAGCCAAAACAAATTAATCTTTCCCTGAAGAACAAACCCTACACCATCTCACCATAGACATACACATGTATGCTTATGATTTCGGCACACAAACACATACTCATATAGAACATGACAATACATCCATTTTTGTTCGAACATTCCTTGTGTACGCGATGTCTGGCACTAGTTTTGGTTTGGTTGCCAGACGAATGTTGCAATTTTAAACGCCAGAAGCTCTTCCAACGCAATTCTTTGTTCCAATTTCACACACAATGCCTAGATTAGCGAAAGAATAGACAAATTTCATAGATCCGGTGATGATTCAGGTCAGCGTGCTAGCTTTCAGAACAACAATTAACACTTTCATGTGATAGTTTGTTTTTCTTAATTGCAGATTGATAACTAACGAACACCTACCGTGCGTGCGAGTTCAGTAGTTAAACTAGGTTATTGACGTATTTTTGCTTAAAATTTTCAGTCTGTTTCATTGGAACTTCCAAAATACTGTGTTCCGTAAACATAAATAAATCACAGTAGAGGCTTGACTGAGCGCGTCACAAAAGAAAAAAACACGAGACAACAAGAATGAAATATTGAACTAAATGGACCGAGAGGTTGTATCATGCAGCTCAGTTGACAACTGGGGTGCACACATTCAAGCACGCACAGATGTGTCCGTTTTCTTCTTCTTGATTTTTTTCAATTAATGTGCAATACTTTAAACTGCTACCAATACCGAATAGAATAAAGAAATCAATTTCAACATAAATTTCAATATTTCCACGAATTTGCGGTTTTATGCGTCTGTTGATGGCATCCATTCCGATACGCACGTGTAGTCGCGTTGTAATCTTGTTTGACATTTTGTCGAAAGAGCGCCAAACAAACGCAGCAACACTGTGACAGCTTCGTTCGACGAGGCTCAAGTAAATAACATTGCAATCCAGAAAAGCGGCTACAAATTAAGAAGACTTAATATTGTGAGGTGTTGGTTTGGTGCCACTTCCGACGGTCATAATGTCGGAAGACTTTGATATATATGCGGACCTCGACCACATCGAGAAGGAGGCTCGACAGGTGCGTTCGCTAACCTTATCCCTATGTCCTCGCTATTAAAACTACCTTTATTCTCTAGGAGAGTCTTGAGCTTCTGACTCTACGACAACATATAAAAGAACTCGAAGAAAGAGTGCAAGCGGCAGAACAAGAGAAAACAGACATCGTTAGGAAGAATAAAATATTGCTTGAAAATGTGTCATCGCTGCTTCTGACTGCCAAAGCTGAGATCCAACGGAAGGATGCAACGATTAGTGAGTTAAGAAAACAGTGCGATGATGCCGTGTTTCGGCGAAAATTTCATACTGCCAAAAGTGCTCACTGTGAAACGAGGTTCACTCAAACACCGCCAACACTCTCCGTTGAATGCTGCGAGCGTTTGCAAAGCGAATGTATTATTGATGACGGTAGAGACTCGAGCCGCAACCGGGATCGTGAGCATGATCGGGTGCGCACAAGCAAAGCTGTTCCCGAACGGGATCGGAGCCACGGTCGAGATAGAACGAGCGATAGAGAAAAAGAGCGACACCGGGACCAGGATCGATATCGCGACCGTGATCAGGACAGAAATCGTCATCGTGATCGTGACCGATGCCACGATGGTGACAGAGAGCGTGATCGCGAAAGGTACCGTGAGCGGCATCGCAAAAGCCTCTATGACCGTCACCACAGTCCCAAGGAACGGCGTAGCAGCGAGCGAAGTCGTTTTAAAGAAACGCATAGCGAGCGAAGCCGTGAGACTAAAGAGCTAAGTCCCCACGAAGGTCGTACGCGGGATAAGGAACGAAGATCTTGTGAGAAGCCCGCGTCTTACCGTCATGGACGAATTGAAGATGACGATCGCTATAGGAGCAATCCTAGACTTTCTGATGTTAAACAAGGTTGTCTGGATATTGACCGCCGAACACCAGAATTTCATGATGGTATAAAGCATGACAAGCTGACAAATGCAGGTTTAAATCATGCAGCTGAACATATGCAAGGGAAAAGCACAGATATCAAACTGCAAGAGATTGCTTCGAACGAAGTGGAGCAACCGAGCACATCAAAAGCACCATTTCGCCGGATCTCTACCGATCACAACAAATCAACGTTAACAGTGGATACTAACAGTAAGGCAAGTGACATTCAAGTATCGGATGATTGTAGGAAGCAACCTAGTGAAGGCGCTAATTCAACTGCTAATACCAATAAGCTCGATAAAACGAAAGTTAAGCACAACAAATCATCGAAAAGAAAATCAAAATTTGAACCTGCCGACGATGTGCAGAGCGGTGCTGGTAAGGAAGAGCAACGAAATGAGCTTTGCCAGCTTAAACCAACAACAAACGAGCAAAATACAACAACACTAACCTGTGAACGCAAAGTGGATAGGTCGAAATCTTCCCAGGATGACACAATTCCTAAGCACTGTATGGATAAGGGTCATCAGCCACAAGAATCGACATCTTCGACAGCAAACAAACACGCAGAGCCAACCGCTCTTAGTAAGTGTAATTATTCGCTTGCAGAAGGTGTTGCACATTAAACAATACACACAATAACGTATCGAAATCTACAGTTTCAGCTACAGATACATTAGTTGGAAGCAAAACTGATCGGCGAAGTTCAGCAAAGGAGAGTGACGACCTTGTTCTAAAATCTACGAGCTTGGATAAAGCTAGTAGCTCCAGTGCAGAGGCTAGTGCTGAAGATGTATGTAGCACGCTAGTCGATCTGAAACGCGACAAAGGTGAAGCGAGGAGTAGCAAGGATATTCATTTAAATGCTGAAACCAATCACGGTCAAGATGACAATATCAACGCGTTGGATGACAGGAAAGCCAAGCACAACAAATCATCGAGAAGAAAATCAAAATTTGAACCTGCCGACGATGTGCAGAGCAGCGGTGCTGGTAAGGAAGAGCAACAAAATGAGCTTTGCCAACGTAAACCAACAACAAACGAGCAAAATCCAACAAAGGTGCACAGTTCAGAAACTTCACAGCATGCCACGATTCCAAAAAAAGCTACGAATGAGGCTCATGGAATCCACCTGAATCAACCACAAACATCACCATTCTCGACAGTAATCAAGCAAGCAGACCCAACAACCCTTAGTAAGTAATAATGGATTGTTCGTAGAAGGTTGCAAATAGTCAATTGAATTATACAGATGTTAATTCCTCGATATTCACGATTTCATTTACAGATGCATTAGCTGGAAGCAAAACTGATCGGCGTAGTTCAGGTAAGGAGAGTGACGACCATGTTCTAAAATCTATGAGCTTCGATGCAAGCCGTATTAGTCCTGGTGCAGGGGTTGGTGGTGCTGGCAATGCAAGCAGCATTCTTGCCGCAAATAATGCACCAAAACCGGCATTTTCGGTAGCAACCAAAAAAGGAGATCCGGCACATGAAGCAATCGTTCGTAATGAAATACGCCGTAAGGATAATCTACAGACGGACGGTGTGTTACTACCATCAGTTTCTAATGAAACATCCCGTGCGAACAGTACGTCAATGATAAAAGATAATGATGGTGCTGCGGCTACAGACTCCAAGCTGCAGCAGCCATCATCAATTTCTGAAGCAACTTCGTTAAGTGAAAGCAGTTCGCATTGCCTGAACTTGTGCGATAAACGTTCTAACAGCTATTCTGCCGTACGGGCGAGCAGCGGGAAACAATCACCGAAATCTTTGAAAATGTCAATTCAAACCTACTTTATGAGTTTTAATGAGCGGGTCGACATGGATGAAACGAGCTCCTGTGCGGCATTGAACGAATCGGTAGAATTGAGCGTAGCTGCCGAGGTTGAAATTGAAACCAGTAAACCGAAAGAGAGTACGGGCGAGGCGAGCAAGAAACCTAAAGTATCCACTGCAGAGGCCGTCCGTGAAAGATTGGAAAGGAAGAGGGTCTGTACCAATGTACAAAAAGCAGCACTGCCCAGCGTATTACCGATGGTTAGCATTTATCCCAAGAGAAAATTGTCTATCGATAGCGTGGCAAGCGTAGCGGACAAGAGGCAAAAGTTAGAAACTGCAGCACTGGCGGTTGAGACTAAGCCATCCTGCGAGACATCTCCTAAACTTTCATCAACGTACTTTTCACCAATTACTTTGTCGATAACTTCTGCCCTTGACAGTATTCCGAGTAAGTTAAAGTCCCCGGACGTTAAACACAGTGTTTGGGATAGTACGCTCATGACACCGATGGTAGTAGTACACTCGCCGGCCAAGCCATCGCAGGACACAAGCAGCCAACATGTGCCGAATTATTACTCCTCCGGTCCTTCGGACTCATCGATACAAACTATTATGGAATCACTGTTTCTAACGCCCATTAAGAATGAAGCGCCGGACAGCGTATCACCCCCGAGCATGGCGGCTGTGCGGAACAGCGATGATGGGAACCCCCCACAAAGCTTAACAGCAACAAATAACGGACTGGGTGAAATAAGCTCAACTCCGCTAAGCAGTAAACCATTGGCACGTTTTTGTCCCGATGATGATCATACCACTTATCGTGTTTTGCACAAGGTAACTGCAAGGCAAGCAGACGAAACGAACAGCACGATAGCAAGATTAGAAGGGAAAGGGTCCAATGATCCAGCAAGCGCAGGACCACGAGGGAACGTACCGAAATCAGCTGGGACACGAAAACCGGCGCTTCAGAAATCCTCCAAGCATGCACAATTAAGGTCAGACAAACATTCAGAGCACAGGGTCAGAGCCGCAAGTCATTCAGATCTGAAGAAACCGTTGCAAAGTCTAGGGAAAAGGCTACATACTTCACCGAGAAACCGATGTGCTAGAAGCCAGCGTAATGAGAATAACAACTACCACCCATCAACCGTTATGCGAACGGATAAGACGCCGAACGTTGTACCAAATAGTGTTTGTGATAAAAAATCTGAAAATGATACCGTTCCCGTACAGCAGCAGCCAAACGATGCTTCTAGCTCCGCAAGCATTTCAAAAATGTTGGCAGCGACCGAAGTCGTTAACTCTGCGTTAGTGTATAATCATCATCAGCCCAACGAAAAGGTAAAACCGTTCAAACAATCAAGCACCCAGCAGCGTCAGAAGTCGGTGACAAATGTTGAGCCAGTTGAAAAATCGAACAGGTGGAGAAATGCCCCAAGTTCTGGTAAATGCTTAACGGAAGAGCTGCCGAGCGTTTCCGCGCCATCAGCAAGCAATTCCACCACGGTAATTCCTAGCAAAACTTCAGACGAAATCAGGCCTACGCAAAACCCAGCCACCACACGTAAACGGTCTCGAAAGCAGATGAACGCGGATGATGAGAAACGGCATGGTCCAACTAAAAATCAATCGGTTGAATCATATTCGAAACAAATGAAAGGTGGTAAAAAAGTATTGTGTGATAATGAAAATACGCAACCGGTGGCTATACGCAATTGTGAAGAACCGATACCGCAAAAAACTGATCCACCGCGTTTGGCACCAACATCGAAGTTAGCACCGGTCATTGACGAACAGAATGTGGAGAGGCTAAATCCGCAACCCTTATCGGCCCAACCAGTGGAGCGCAACTGTGCAGAGTCCGTACCGTGTTCCTCGAGAAGCATCGAAGAACCGCCAAAAGCTGACCTCCAGCGTATGGTAGACACGTCGATCGTAGTACCGTGCAATAGAGAAAATAATATGGAAAGGCTTAGTCCGCAAACTAATGCGGAACAGTTACCAGCGACAGCGAATACCGCCCCTGCAGCGGATGCTCAAGTTCGGGGCAAAGGTGAAGTAACTTCGACATGCGTAGTAAGCAATGTTACCCTTAATCTGTCCCTGGCCGATAACACGTCAAACATTCACAGCAACGTTCGGAAAAGTGCAGCTCCTCCGGTGCAACATTTACGAGAAATGCGAATAGTGAAGGAAAGCCCATCGTTGATGCGAATTTTTATAGTGCGCAAATAACATTTGTTTATATTACGAATGGAATTTAACCGTCGCAAAATAGGCGACCAAATGCAAACTTTACGTTTTTTCGGAGTTTTGTTTCGTTTTGGTTACATACTCGTTAAAAGTGCGGCAAAAATAAAACATATACCACGTTAATTTGTGTTTCAAAATAACAAACGAACGGAGGTGTGATTCAAATTGATGACAACAGTACAACGAATATTCGCCATTTGGTCCAATCATGCGACGGGCTTATTATGATTCATGATGGATCTTTTGTTGAGACTGTCTAACTAACATGCTAAAACTGGGTCTAGTAGGCAGCCAGGAGAAAACCAATTGAAGCAAACGCTGATTCTCGGATGTCGGTTGGTATCTATGGAAGTAGGGTAACTGTACCAGTGTTCGGCACGCACTAATCTGAAGCTGATCAGAAAAAAATACAAATACAATTATTTAACTTCATAATTTTGATTGAAGGTGGTATTATTTTAGTTGTAAAGTAACTATCAAAGATTGTTTCAGCATGCATGATTTATCGATTGAAATCAGTTTTGTGGAAAAATTAGCAAAAATGGAACCACATTGGTTTTGCTCCTATTTTCGGCAGAATGCTCTTAATTTTGGGCAGGCTGGCTGTGTTCCTAATTTTGGCACCGCAAATACACGATTTAAAACACTCGAAAAGGTGTAATTAGTTAAAGAAAACTATTATAAACAATCTTCTACTCTTACTTACTTATTTACTTGTCGGGCGCTACAACCGCTTTGCGGTCTTGGCCTGCTGCAACAACCCTCGAAACATTACTCCATCTCAATTTGGGCCTACCACGCCTCCTCTGTCCGTGTGGACGGCCTAAAAGGACTTTACGGGCTGGGTCGTCCGGTGTCATTCTCATGACGTGACCAGCCCACCGGAGCCTGGCGAGTCTAATGCGCTGCATTATAGTGAGATCATCGTACAGCTCGTAGAGCTCGTCATTATAGCGGCTCCTCCATTGGCCTTTCACACATACGGGGCCAAAAATCCTTCTGAGGATCTTCCTCTCCAACGCGGCTAAGAGGGCTTCTATTAATGTTCTGTACAGTCCCAGCTTCGTCCGTCGCGACAGGTATTTAGAGTGGAGAAGTTTCCTCAGGCTGCAGTATGATCGGTCGGCAGCCAGCACCCTTGCGCGTAACTCAACATCAATGTTGTTGTCGATGCTGACTTTTGACCCCAGATAGGTGAAGTTTTGGACGACTTTGAAGGTGCGGTCACCTATCTGCGTAAATCAGTGTTTGTTAGCAGGGCCGCTGGTGGTGCTACCATCATTTTGCTTTTCGCCTCGTTGATCTCCAACCCGAGGTTCTGTGCCGCACGCTCGATCCTTTGATAAGCTTCTGCTACATAGGAGAGCCTCAAACCAATGATGTCTATGTCATCAGCGAATGCCAGGATCTGGATTGACTTATAGAATCGGAAGTTTCCACCTCCGAGTCGCGGATGGCTCTCTCTAGCGCTAGATTGAAGAGGAGACAGGCAAGCCCATCTCCCTGGCGCAGGCCCTTGGTGGTAGCAAAGGGCCCTGAGAGTTTTCCATCCACCCTCACCTGGAATGTGATGTTGGCCATTGTCATTCTTACAAACCTGATAAGCTTGGCCGGGATTCCAAAAGAGCTCATTGCGTCGTACAGTTTTACCCTGGCTATGCTGTCATATGCGGCTTTAAAATCAATGAAGAGATGGTGGGAGTAGATGCTGCTGCTCCGCCATCTTCTCCAAGATTTGCCGCATCGTGAAGATCTGGTCAGTGGTTGATTTTCCGTTTCGGAATGCTCTCTGATAGTTTCCGACTATCTCTTCAACGAATGGGACAAGTCGATCTTGTAAGATAAGGGAGAAAATCTTGTAGGCGGTATTCAACACCGTAATACGCCTGTTATTGCTGCACTCTAGCCTATCTCCCTTGTTGTAAATGGGTTAGATGATTTCAAGATTCCAATCACAAGGCATCGATTCGCTATCCCATACCTCAGTAATAATTTGATTGAATTTCCTGTTCGAGTGCTGCACCATCGTTTTTGATCAGTTCGGCTACTATTCCGTCGGTGCCTGGTGCCTTGTTGTTCTTGAGCCGACGGATGGCCATTCGTGTTTCTTCAATGCTAGGTGGCGGTAGCATGATATCATCTGCCAGTGGAGCCTCTAGCTGTTCGTTGAACTGATCATTTAGCAATTCATCAAAGTACTGAGCCCATCGCGAGAGGACCTCTGGCTGGTAACTGACCAGATCCCCATCCTTATTCCGACAGCAGGTCACCTTTGGTCTAAAGTTATTTCGGCGACCTGCTATCTCCTGGTAAAACTTTCTTCCCGGTCCGTAACGCACTCTGCTTTCTTGAAGTTCCCGCACCCGCTGCTCTTCCCAAAGCAGCGTTTTTTGGTGCGGTGAACTCTTTTCTCTTCTCTCCTGAGCCGTGAGTATTCCTCTGCGCATGCCCGCGTTCTATGCCGCTGCTGCATTACTCGGTATGCGCAGTTTTTACGTTCGGTCACTTGTCTACATTCTTCTTCGAACCAGCCAGAGCTGGTGTGTGGTATTGGCACAGTTTATTATTTTTGTTTTTAGAGCGTTCCACCGTTCGCTCGTAGTTTCATATTCGTTTTCTGGTAGTAGAGTCTCTTCTAAAGCGGATTTGAATGCCTGTTGGACGTGACTGTCCTTTAGGGAGTCCGTGTTGAGCCGAGCCTGCGTGTTAGCTTCGCCCCCATTGACGCGGGGACGGGCGATTCTGCAACGAATCACTTAGCCAACCAAATAGTGATCGGATTCGATGTTGGCCCCAGGATACGTTCTGACGTTCAACAAGCTCGACTGTCTTCGGCGGGTAATCAACACGTGGTCTATCTGATTGGAAGTGGCTCCATCCGGAGACACCCACGTAGCTTTGTGAATGTCCCGGCGCGCAAACTTGGTACTTTCCACAACCAGATTGTTTGCAGCTGCAAACTGGACCAATCCACTACCATTGTCGTTACTGTGCTCATGTAGGCTGTGACTTCCAATGTATTGGCGGGACATTGGCTCCCTACCGACTTTTGCATTGAAGTCCCCCAGGATGATTTTAACATCGTGCCTGGGACACTGGTCAATGATTTTTGTGAGGCGGCCGTAGAACAGGTCCTTCTCCTCTTCATCCTTGTCTTCGGTAGGGGCGTGAACGTTGATGAGACTGATGTTGAAGAATCTGCCTCGCATGCGAAGGGTGCATAGCCTATCATTGATAGCCTTGAAGCCGATGATTTCGGATTTTAAGCTGTGGACCGACGGCGAAACCCGTTCCCCGAGCATCTGGTGGCGGTCGTGTCAGCTGAAGTAAATGTCGTAGCGGTTAATACCGCGCCTGTTATGCACACCATTCCCTAACCAACGGATCTCTTGTAGAGCTACGAGGTCCATGTTCAGTATGGCTAGGGCGTCATCAAGTTGCTTCAAGGCTACGGCTCTGTAGAAAGTGCGTACGTTCCATGAGAAAATTATTTTTTGGACGGTGCGGGGGTCTGTTATCGTGAAATCCGGGTATCGCATAATTGTATCTGCTTTCTGTAGTCGATAAGTTACTTGAGGCAGGGTGACTGGCCCTGCACTCAAGCCCCCAGGTACATCTGGAGGGCCTCGTGGCAGTTCGGTTTAACGTCTGGTGCCATGGACGGAGCACAAACAGACGTACAGGACTGTGTAGACTTTCGAATACGCTGCTAGAAACTTTCGGAAGGCTTTACAGCGGCACCATGGAAATTGTAGCCAGCTCTCGATCGGGCAAAGCTGGAAGCCTTGTGGTTTCTTTCATCTAAGTACGTCCTTTCGGTAACAGGTAATTTGCTATCGGTGAGTAGAATCCCTGTGTTTTCCTTTAACTACCTTCAACTGGAAGCTATAGAATTTATGGGACAAAACTCAATCGGAAGATCTCATCTGAATTATTTTGAAGTTAGGACGGCCTCCTCTGTCAACAACATACTCCCCTAGACAAATTAAACGTTCACACTCATACAGTTGGTATCGCATCAACATTGGAATTAGTCACGATATTCTGGAGACTTGGGCAGTCGTTCCTACAATGGATATCTAAATAGATTTTTAGATCATCGGCGAATTGTTTCTTTTACTCCAGGCATGTAATAAATTGCAACTTGTTTACAGTTTCAGTCGAATCGCTCTCCGTTTGCTTCGACTCACGAGCTGCCCGCTGCGATTCACACGTGCCATTACCATCGAATGTGCGGCACTATGGTCGAATCGCAAGCCGTTACCATGATGGAATCATGCCCACGAGAATGACGCCGGACGACCTTGCTCGTATAGTCCTTTTAGGCCGCCCACATGGACAGAGGAGGTATGGTAGGCTCAAATTTAAGCTATAGTGGGCGATATCGAGGGATTGTTGGAGCATAACCATTTTTATGCTAAAAGAAAGCAACTTGGATTGACCATACCACTATTTTGTCTACATAACCGTAAAAGTTGAATAGATCGAGATTTTGTTATTCATGAGGAACGGCCTGGCCTGCTGCTGCTAAGTTTTTATAGAGGTTGAGTACAATAATTTGAATAAATTATGACAGCCGGCAGGCAGGGTCCTGGGTAAACATTTCACAACAAGCTCATTATCACTGATTAGCTTAACGAATCTTAAGCATTTTGTGAGAAGTGATGTGATTCGAATCGTTTAGTTTCGAGTCCTTAGAATCAAGAGGACTGCGCCCATAACTCCCGTGTCGTGCCGTGTTACTGTTGTCAATCGTTTCTCATATTAATTTTATTGCCAGTATATCTTTCTTTTTTTATTATTCTGTAGCATTATAATTAAGTACACATAAAATTTTTAATTTAATAGATAGATTTTTAAATCGTTTTCGTATACATGCTTTCGTTTCTTACTTCCGCCGTTCCTTCCGTTTTTTAGTTGTGTGCTCTGTTTCTTACGTGCTTTGTTCGTAGGTTTTGTTTGTTTTGCTTGATGCTTTTTTTGCTTAGTTTCTACGGGCGAGAATCCAGTGTTCTCAAGTTCACGCACGCAGCGTGTACTGGCCAGCGCACTTGCATCATCCTCCAGTGACAGACAGACATGTGCGCAGCAGCAGACATCATATACATGCTTGAAGACATTCGTTCATATGAGCGCACTACAATAATTGCAATTAATGGTTTGTGGTGTGATGTAAATACATTGTTTAGATGTTAAAAAAAACAAAACAAACAAACAGAAGACACTAAACGCCTTGTTTGCATGATCTCTCTCGCGCGGTATTGAGTGATTTTGCATTAGGTTTGTCACCAATTCGAATACGGGCATAGAGAATTCTAGCCTCAAGCTAGAATGAAAAGAACAAATCAGATGGTTAAGATAGCAACACCGATTTGTAAAAGGTGTTGACAGTAAACTTGAGAGAAAGGAAATGATGAAGAGCAAACTGTATTGCAACAGAGCACGTTCCCGTGCTGCTACCACGAATGCGAATCTAATAATCAATTGCAAGATGCATTTAAAGCTGACACACACACACACAACGTGAATTTACATGTTTCACATCCTTCTGCCGCCATCGTCCGAGAACGCGTGGCGGGCTTTTTTCGTATACCTGAGGGAGTCTTAGTTTTCCATAGATAAATCCATTTTCTTCCACGCTTAATAGGTTTGTTTCACTTTCTGTCTTGTATCTAATGTTGTTGTTTTTGTTTGTTTGTTTGTTTGTTCGTTTTCTTCTAAGCACTGTTGTGAGACAGACAGGATTAAATTACCGAGTTGCAGCATTGCAAAATATTCCAACACATTTCAGGGGCAACGAAAGGTAAAAGGATTTCGTTGAAACAAATGGTTGTAGGTGTAGCAGGCTGGTTGCGGAGCATCCGCTTGGTTTAAGAAAAAAAAAATAACACACACTTGCACATAAAACTCCGCTAAACATACGACTTGCCCTTGTGCCTTTGTTCGTTTGTACATGTTTAAGTAATTTGCTATGTGGTGTTGAGAAGTATCAACAAACATTACCATTATTCGACAGCATGTCCCCTATGGCAGAGGACATGTACAGCTTTCTTCGTGTACGTACTTGCTTCCAAACGACTGACCATCAACATCGTCGTCATAGAAAATAAATTTCAATATGTTCTATATTGTGTGTGTGTGTGTGTGCGTGTGTGGTTGTGTGCATTTTGTTCCGCAAGCTACTACTCTACACACACCTTTGTATGCCGCCGCCTACTATTCTCGCTGTTTTAATTTACTCCTTTTGTTACCGCACAACACACACACACATACACTTTCACTATTCACAAACGTGTATCGGTATCGTTTTGTGGTGTGTAATGAATAGTCCTTTTCTTTTAAATTGCTTCCTTAATAATTCGTATACAAATGATTTGTTTGCTTCTCTTTGTTTGCATCGCTGCATAAGCGACCCAACAACACTTTTTGCTAGTTTTAAGTATCGTGAGTGTTTGTGTGTGTGTTTGTGTATGTGTGTCAGTTTTAACCATACGGCCACATTTCAGCCACATGTTCACTGAATATTTCTAGAAGGTTTTGCATTTAGATACATTCCGTACGTATATTGTCGTTGACGTTTTAGACGTTTTCTTGTGTTTCTTTTTTGTTTGTTTGTTTATATTGAATGAGTGCGTGTGCGTGTTTTTCGCTAGAGGCATCGTAATCAAGCTACCGATAATATCCAGTGTTAGACATTTGGAAGCTCTCTTTGCTCTAACTACCCACTGATAAAAACAGAACAACAACAACAAAAACTCTTCTAAACAAACAAATGTTGTTATAAATTTCATACACAATATTTGTTGAACATTCCTACCATCTTCACTGTGCTTGATAGAACAGAACAGAGACAATATAATTTGAAAAAGGGACAACGCATAAGAAAGCGAACAAAAGGCACACACGCACACCCACAGTTGGTTGTGGAAGTAAAAGTATACGTCTCACAAATCAGAAAATCAAACAAGAAATGAACGAACGAAAAATAAAGAAACGAAAATTAAATGATACCTTATTAAAAGTTGAGGCTTCTCCAGTCGAATACGTCGTCTCTGCTAGTATAAATCCTCTTCATCGATTTCTTCCCACGCATTAGTACCTAATGACCCCCCTCCTCTCTCTAGGCTTGGTGGAGAGTCTCTTACTATCAAACATTATGATTTAATTACGTATATAATTTGAATGTTTTTGCACCGCAAACATTGCAACCGGTGCCCTTGACTACCCGCGCTAGAGAGTTTGCGTATTATTTGCCCGATGTACTGTACCCAGTAGTGGTGGTAGTGTAGTGTGGTAGCAATGGTAGTCGCTTGGTATTTCTGCCAAAACTGCACGCATCCTCTACTTCACGATCCATGTCGGCCTTCCTTTGTCGCTCATTCCTTTTCCTTTAATGTTTCTGATTGCCGAACCCACCTCCCGCTGCTGCTGTTCATGGTTTGAACTTTTTATACGAAATATATATATACTTTTAAATGTATAACTTTTCCACAGTTTGGCTGAATTCCGTGCGTGCTACACCCTTGCATGCATGTTTATGGATGTACGGGGGGGTTCCTTTTGTTTATTACATGAGACAATGTTTCTCACCTTTTCAATTCCAACTTCGATGTGGTTACAATTGTTGTGTGGATGTATTTTAGTGTCAGGTTCATAAGATGTTCATCTCTCGTGTGTACTGCGTTTTGCAAGCATTCTGTTCTGTTTTTACCTCGTTCTTTTTGTATTTGCTTTGCTCTTGCATCCATCCATCGATTTATTGCTGTTGCTGCTATTATCGGCCTTATGCAATCCTATGAACTAATGGTATACACAGTAGTTTTGTTTTCCATGCTTTACCTACGATTACACCACTCTTCGGGTTCATTTTTGTTTGTATTCAATGTCCTCAAATAATATCTGAAAAATATAGCGCCTTTTTGTTTTTGTTTTTGTTCGTTAACTCACTCACTCGCTCATTTTCAATGTTCCTTTTTTCGTTTGTGTTCTTCTTCTTCCACCTTTGGGCAACACACATGCTCGATTAAACCAAAAACTATCAATGCTGAAGGTGCAGCATTAGCTGACCAAAGAACCAAACAAGAATAACCGTTTTCTTGCATTAAACGTGATACCATGAAAAGCATAAGCGGAAAAAGTTTACTTAATTTATGAGATTCTGCTTACATGAAACGGCGTATTCAATGGCAGGTAACATACCGAACGAATGAAAAAAGAAAGAATAATCCAAAAACAGTAGAAATTACAATAGTATCGATGGTTTAGGTCCCAATCAACACTGTTGTGCTAAAAGCAGACAAAAAGAGCGGTTTTCTAGTAACAGAACATCACAATCCACCATTCGTAATGCATCCACTGCTCTTCGGTTTTACGTATGATCATTGTTACATACAATAAAAATCCAACGATTGTTTTTTACCGAGTGCAGCTTTTTCTCTCGCGATGCTTTTACCTAGTTCATATTATCTAACACTATTTGAAAGGAGATTTGCAAGAATGTGTCGTCTCTCCCATCCGCGTGCATACGCAACGCACGCACGCACGACCTAACGAGTTGTGGTGAATAGTTATAGCTTGGCAGAATCCAAAATATTCTGCCCCACCGACTAACTCACTTTATTTTACTTTATTATACTTTAGTCTATTGAATGCAATCTATCCGTATACTTCTTCCTAGTTTGAAGTTGTGATGCTATTTGATTGTTGGAAGTAAAATTAGAGTTCAATTTTCCCTAATTAGCCCACACTAACATTATTTGCACGTTTGGCGGAGCTGTCCCAGGTGTACATCATTTCGTGTTGTGACTCGGTGGCTGTGTGTGTGTGTGGTTGTGTGAATGTGGTAGGTTGCATAATATTTATAGTGACAAATGTTGCAAAACAACATGTGTATGAAATTTGGGAACAGAAATTACTACTGTCGGTATTAGAGGTGCCACTAACGGGCGTTAGCGTACGGAATTGTTGAACCTTTTCTTTCCTTTAGCGTTCACTAACTGCAATTCATGGACTGAGATCCTGATGCAATTGATCGTAGCCCATACTGCCATCGTAGGGTTGCTGCTGATCGTAACCACCGGATCCGAGCGAATATCCCATCGAGTCTTGCGCCGGGGCAGGGGACATCATTGGTGTGGCGGCACCACTCGGTGGCCCGCCCATTGAGTACGGCGATGCACCAGCCGCCTTCTTAGCAGCGTAAAGATTAGCTTCCTCCTGCGCTTTGCCGATGTTTTTCTTGTAGCGAATACGCTTGTTTCCGAACCAGTTAGACACTTGGGAAACCTTTAAAACATGGATTGAATTCATTATTAGCACATCGAACAGCAAGCTCTGTCTGCCACCTGAAGCACACTTATCGCGCTCGCTTGGCAGCATGTGTCTACACATACCGTGATACCACATTTTCTCGCTAGCTCTTCCTTGGCTTCTTCTGACGGATAAGGATTACTGAGGTGGCTGTAGAAGTACTCGTTGAGAATTTCAGAAGCCTGCTTGCTGAAATTACGTCTCTTTCTTCGGGCATCCAGGAATCGGGAGCTGCAACCAATATGAATTTAAAGAGATCCAAGGATTAAAAATTTCGTTTCTGTTTTTCGATTTCACTAACTCAAAATACGCTAATGAGTGGCACAACAATAATGTTACAAATATTTCTAAAGAACAGTAATATATTCAACATACAAATGGTTAGTAGTACGGGCGGATGTCGAATCGAATCAATCATTAGCCATTTTCGTGTCAGATAAGGTAACGAACTGAACTAGGTTGGTTTGTTGATTGGCATCAGAATGACCCGCTGTTATCTGCGGGTTATGTAGATTTTTTTTCTTCCATTCAACCACGAATGACTACCACGAAACACGCGCTGTATCTCCAAACGGAGTCTCGACGGGGAAGATCCATCGATTGTTTGCTTTCGGTTGACTGATTTGATAACAAACTGCACGACTGATTTATTGAGCACACTGCAGTCATAAAATATGCGATGAATATAGTCATTTGTGTATGCATTTGTCAACGCAATATCAATTTCTCGATTCATTCAATCGTGCATCATCAATGCTATCAACGAAACGCAGCAACATAAAAACATTCACAGATTAATGAGCAAAGCTTACCGCAGGATCATAACGGCTTCGCAGGTTGATTGCTTGAGCTGCATCTGGATGGAGCTGAACTTGCGATGGATGATTTGCACCATTCGTTCGATCTCTTTCGGCGTAATAGGCCTGCAATGTAAATGAAACACGATTGTGAGGAACGCACTACGGGTTTGCAAAACACCCCTACTGTACCTTGTACGACTTTGCTCTCTTAGTAAGTTCATGACGTGCGTGGTAAATTCGCTGCAGGCTTGTTCGTACTTTTCGAGCTCCTGGTGATAAATCTGACGAATTTGTGCCAGCTTTGCCCGATAGTCGGAGTGCTCGATCGCATTATCTTGCCCACCGGTTAGATCGGATTGCGACAGAAAATCTGCACGATGTCACGATAGACACCGCACCACAGACGGAAGCGGAAACGAGAAGAAACAGGAAAGAAGAAAAAAAACATCAATTAATAACAACCGCTTGTTGTGCATCTTTGGCTTACCGTTGGCAGCGGCCATTGCTGCCGCGGCACTATCCGCACCTGCACCACCGCCCTTTTCCGGACCAGCAACACCTTCAGCGATCAGCATGTTGTCCAAACGCATCAACTGCGGATCCGGAGGCTCTTCTTCCTGAGTGTTTCGCAGCGACAGAACTGAAACAAACGAATTAGGGGAAATTATGATAACAACCATAAATAGGATGTTATGGGCGTTCACAATATTAGCAATTTAAGATCAAACAATCCAAACGGCAGAACCGGGGTTCAAATCCCATCAAACCGCCTCCTCGTACGTAAGGCTGACTACTTTATTACGGGTACAATCAAGTCACAGAAAGACAGAAATGGCAGGTCGAGACCTCTCGAGGTTGTAGTGCCAAGGAAGAAAAAGATCATTTAAAATGACAAAGTTCATATTTGTTTCTCATAATAAAACTGCCCTTGAAAGGCATAAGGGTAAAAGCCCTAGAACATTCTTTCTTTTAAACAAAACTTCTTGTGAATATTGAACTTAGTCATCAAAAGAGTTGATCGATCGGAACGGCGATGATCAATATGATATGATAAATCTTATCATCAATATGATAGGCAGATATTTGTATTGGAAACAAATAGCTTGCATGTACTATATTGCTAATATAATGAACAAAAAAAAAAATTCAAAAATTGTTAAGAAACTCATTATCAAAACAAACATTTTTAAAAGATCAAATATTTCATGAACCTTCTTAAACCACGCCCACCGCACAAAATGGACGATAAGCAAAGAGAAAGAGAAGAAAGAGGCGGCAACTTTTCAGATTCTAGATCTTACGTTTACGATCCAGAACAGATGATCGCTTGCACAGACATTTCCAAACTACTATCGAAGACGTACTCCGATGTGTAACGTCCAAGCGTCTGATCCCTCGAATAATAGCATTTGGTAAACAAACGCGTGGGAAGGTCGGCCGGATTGGAAGACAGGAAAAATCAAACCATTTCCTCACATAGTAAATATTATCTAGGGATATTTGTAGCTGGATAGTCTAGATAGATCATCGTTTCGATCGTCCTTAGGCTTGGCAGGTATTGTGACTGCCGGCGGATCAATCTTACTGAGATGTGCCACAGACCGCGCACTGCATTTTGTCGGAGTTGTACGCTGTCCAATAATAAGTCGGAGTTGCCAATAATAATTAATGTACAAAAGCACTGCAAAACATTTTATGTAAAATGTTCAAACAGTATTTTATCTACGATTCCCACAATAAAAAGTGAAAAACGCTGCTGCTTCTTCTTCTTCCTTGGCACTACAACCTCGAGAGATCTCGGCCTGCCATTTCTGGCTTTTTGTGATTTAATTTTACCCGTAGCAAAGTAGCCAGCCTCCTTACGTCTGGATGGGATTTGAGCCCCGGTCCTGCCGTGTGAAGACCGGCTCTATTTAATTATTCTATGGTTATCTTAGCGAGAAATGCTATTTAATTATTATTCTATTTTTTTTCTTTAGTTACACGACAATAGTAAAATTGTAGCAAAAGTACCATTTGTTTGTGCCTGTGTCTGAAAATCCCAAAACAAAAGCCAAAACATCACGAACCTGGATTAGAACGAAGCATAAGACGCTTGAAAATTCAACCAAGCATAGAAATGAAGAACGCGCACAAATAATAGCAGAAATGGTGCGATGCAGAAACCACGATAATACTGAACTGCGTAGCGTAAGAAAGGGGAATTCGAGGAAATGTTCGAAACATTGCGTTACGCGAACAGACAGAAGTATTCAAATGAATGCTAATGAATAAACGGCGGCTCTGCAAATGAACCATCATCATAGAGCGTTTGAACGACGAGGCGTTTTGCATTTACTTCTTGCTTTTATTTAAGCTCTTTTCTATTATTTTAATCCCTTTCTCTTTTTTATCGAGTCCCAGAATTCGAGATTCGTAAAAAAAGACTTGTATACATGGTGAGAAGTATAAGACAGGGTGTGTTAGGGAGGTTACATGTGTGAGCTTATGCGATGTTTAAGATATTCGTCCTTCTATTTAATATAAAAAGAAAGTTCAACTAAAAAAAAATTTTATTTTATAGAAAATCCAACGAAAATCTTTTCCATTTATCATGAACAAAATTTTTATATCGTTAGAAACCTAATTCTATACGAATTTACAAAAACGACAACAAATAACGGTAATTGCATGAGCCCTATTCTTAATAAGATAATCTCTGAATATCTGTTTAATTTTTCAATTAACCGCTGTCGTATTCCAACACTCCAACGATTCGTAATCTGTACTGTCTAAACTTAGTCAGCAGAGAAATAAAACACAAATTCATGCAACAACATTGAAACATTGATGCGCGCAGAACAATAACAAAAACGACTCATCATCAGTCGCCGCGCATGTTCCGGAAGGCATTGCGTTTCATTCATAAAACTAATGCGCTAATTAGTTTGCTTTGGCGATTTTTATTGTTTTTCATGATAACATAATCTTTCTCATATAGGAAACTATATAGGAGCGCGTTAAACAATGTTTTATAACAGTGTATTGTAGAAAAATGACATTAAACGAGAAGATGAGAGAGCCTTAGTATCATAGCTCACGATTTCCATTAATCAACTTCCTTCAACCCGAAACTATCACCTTTCGACGTCGACCGAAAAGTACGTGGCACATAAAATACTCACATTAACAACGCGACACTGTGGCACAAGTGAGGAACGAAAATCGATAACGAAAGTCCCTCAGGATAGACGGAAACGAACGAACATCCTATCCTGCAGCTTAAGAAAAGCGCTCTTAGCATTTTTCCTTCCTGATTTCCTTCTTTCCCACCGTTGATCTCGTTACAAACCCCTCGCCGAAACGTTTATCCCTTTCATTCGTTCACCACATTGCATTGTTCTAGCTAGCTGCTTGCTCTAGCGGGCGACCGAAACGCAACTGCGGGAATGGTACGGTGTGGCGGTACAAACAAAACTGACTAAATGGAGAACGATACACTTGCGGGTGGTTGGTTGCGTCGGTTGTGGGTGACTACTGGTGAGGATAGCTGGGGCGACCGGGAATAATTCAACGGCATACAACATGAGAAAACTTTTATACAATTTTCATCCCCACTGTTCGTTCTTCTTTTTATACTGCCGCAACCACCACGCGCTTCCAGCCCGAAAGCTTTAGCATTCATAGGCACGAGCCGACTATGAAGCGTCTGATAAACGGGACAAAAAACATTCATGCAGAAAGAAAATTAAGTCTTTTATTCAGTAGTGTTTTTGTAGTGCGGAATAGCAAGAGAGATAAGAACGAATAAAGTTGAAAATGAAATCAACCAGTTTACTTATTTTGCTTTCTACATTCTCGATGCAACGATTATTCGTGCTGCTTATATTCTTAGCTTATGTTAGCTGATATTTGCAGTTTTGCTTTTACGATTGCTGTTTCCCCATTATCAACGCAAATCAAAGCTCCGATTCATGCTTGTACGATAGCTCGTAGCAAATTTCGTAGGATTCAATTCAATACCTTTCAATCAATTTTGATATTTAATGCGTTAACTGTACAAGGAGCAAACACTTCCACAGCTAACTGCAAAGTTTTGACAATACGGCGAAGTCAAGCAATAATACTTAAACTATGAAATAAAAAAATAGTAAGTTCCTCCTAAATACAATTACATTATTTTTGATAGCAAACTTCCACGATGGAATTACTATAATATATTCCACATTTCTAACGTTTCATCATACAAACGAAACCACGATTCCACGATTCAAACGTTTCATCATACAAATCGAAACCTTGTAACATATTACATTAGCAAACAAATTATTACATATTAAATATTTGTTGCAACATTCAATTGTTAACAGTACGTCGACGCCGTACTCTGATGGAAAAACAAAAAACAAGGAATTATTGTGGTGTATGCGTATATCTGGCAGTACCGTGAACCTTAGAAAACTACATTTAAGGTTAAATGACGAAGATGAGTAATCATAATCTTTATCAACTCACAAAAGCGCTTCATTCGCATTCGCATGCTCGCATGTCGAGAGCAAGCACATATTGCGCAAGCCAAACATTAGCCAAACAATGTTCATTCATAGTAAAGAGTCTTATTCTTTGACGTTTTTGTATTTTTTTTATCTTCAGTTTAGTATATTCTAGCATTCATTGCACTTCACTAGCAAGCGTCGATCACAACAGCTACCAGACTAATAAGGTTTACTAAATGCATAAACTCAGATTGCACCACAGCCACCATAATTTGACTGGGTCGAAGAAAGAGATTGCAATGAGCTTGTCGCTGTACATTGATCGTACGAACAGCGGAAACCAAACCCCAATCGACCACGTTCGACATGTATTTCCCATCTGCCAACACCTCATCATATGCGTCCGAAAGAGGCGCGCAAGTGTAAATAAAACAAATATCAAACAACGCAACCACCAACCTTCCTGGTGCACACAACTTTCATGCATTTAATCAACAAACTGCATCCGTAAATAGAATGGTGCTAGCAGGAGCAAGAGCAGGAGAGGATACTATTTTAGTTATTGATCTAAAATGCATGCCACACGTGTGAAGATAAACATGTACAAGTTTAAATGATATTTTCAGGGCGTCCGTTCGTAGTAACGCTGAGCTGCAATTTTTGTAGGTGTGAAAAAAATACAAACAAACAAACAACCAAGCCTGTTAATTAAACATTTCTATGTTTTTAACACTCAGTAAAGTTCATTGCAAAACAAAAATAGTACGTATGTGCATCAGATAAGCAATTCATATGCGCGAATCATTGATGTAAATGGGAATAAATTCAACAGTTCTTCTTCGACCAGTACGGGAGCAATGAGCAATTGCAAAATTTTAAAATAGATTCCAAATAAATGCATGTGTTGCTCTCGTATCAATATTTTCACACAAAACTCTCGTATCAAATTTACACAAACAGACTCTCTACTCTCTGTTACAAAATGTCTAATATAATGAAATAAATTATTGATATATGCAATGATAGAAGAATTGATATATGCAATGACAAATGGCTAGAGATAGAGGCTTGCAGAATTGCACAATGCTTCTTCTTGCTCAACGTGGAATGCTAATTAGAGGAATCAGTGTGAATATGCATCACACTTGCTGTAAAATCAGCCGGTATTAAAGTTCAGCTTCCCAACCTTTGCTTACTTCTAAGCTTTTAATGCTCGGTTATACCGAAGCTACTAGGGCTGTACATTTTAAAACCACCAACCTGTTTTTTCTTTGATTTCACATAACACAGCAAACAAAACCGGTTTCATCCTGTGGCAGTTCAGTGTGTGTTTGCGGGCCTGTGCTTCGTCCAGCGATTGGTCGGTGATGTTCATAATTTGCTGTAATATTTCGCCGATATCTTGCTTGCGAGGATCATTGTCCACTCCCGTTTGCCCGTCGTTCGTCGGCATACCATAATTCGGTGGCATTAAGCCACCGTGACCTCCCATCATTCGGTTTGGATCTTCCATTGGGATGATAATCGTGACAGAGTCTTAGCTCAACCGTTTCTCCGTATCTGAAAATTAAAACAGGAAGAAAGCAAGCGTTAATATTATTTAGTAGCCTGTATGTATCTAGTTCGCATTAAAGTTTGCTATGTAAAGGTAATTCAGTTTAAGGAAATTATTTCGGTACAATGAGACATATCAGTATCCAAGCCTCAAAACTTTGCGACGTACAATGTGGAATATCCTTATCTTATGCAGGGGCGCGTACGTTACTAGTGATCTATTTCTAACTATTTCTACCATAGAACTGTGGTAGGTAGAGCGGTAGGTGAACAAAAACCGGACCGGACAAAAATTTGGTATGCTAGCAATTGTGTCCCCATCGTCTCGAGAATATCTTTACACAACAAGTCCCGAATTGCTCGTCCTGTGAGAAAATTATGGGGAAATTATAATACACAACAATCATAGATACTTTAATGTTTTTTGATATTATGATGAAATTGTACATCTGTTGGGTGTCCCCTACCCCCCAAACCCCCCTCCTGTTGGATGCGCAGGGGGGCTGACTTCTTTGCTACTGGTAAAATCAAGTCACAGAAAGCCAGAAATGGTAGGCCGAGACCTTTCGAGGTTATAGTGCGAAGGAAGAAGAAGAAAGAGAAGCTACCGATCTTCAGCTCTTCATTAATTGAATTCTTTGATCACTTCGGTCAACCATCTTGTTTTTTCGCGCATTCGATTTTGGTTAACTCTCTACTTAAACCGCAAAATTAAAACTAGAAACCTTGGCTTCTTCTTTTTTGTCGAAAGAGCCGAAAATTTTTCTCTTGAAAATGCTCGACAAAGTTATAAAATAATCGCTTTTTAATGAACATTAAAAATATTCAAACACTTTAAAACAAATTATCGCCACAGCATTGGGAGTGAAACGAAGCAGACAGCAGATTACAATTTATACATCGACACCAAAGTTTTGAATCTTTGTAAATATATCTCGATCGTTCTCTTTTTATGTATGATCCTCGCCAATCCTCGAGAATAGTCATCGTTGCTCAATGTGCCGTATATCATCACAATCATCGTACACATACTTTATCCAATCCTTTGCCGTCCTTCTCAGCTTCTGCTTTTTATGTTGCAAGAGTTCCACAGATCTTCAAGGACTGTGTCGTGTCGTTAATTTTCATATTCATGTCTGAAAGCGACCGGTGGAAGACGAACGGGAACAGTGCAAACCTACAGTATGCAGCAACGTAAAGCGTGTACAGAAGCGACTGCGAACGGTTCTGAACATCGTTCTTTGCACTGCAGATTACAACAATCAGATAAGAGCGCAGGAATTACGACTGCATTCCATTATCAACGCTAAATTGCAATTGCACTATCAATCAACGATGGTTTTCACCTTTTTAATCAAATTTCAATGAAGGAGCGTGCTGCTCTTCCACTTCAATCTCACTTTACCTTGGGACATTTACTTTAGTTAATCGTATAAAATCATTGTCTCCACTACTATATATATTTTTTTATTTTGACGAGTAAAATTAAAATAGGAAACTGTTAAATTCCACATCACATTCTATCTGGCTCCCTCTCTCTCTTATTGGCATAACGACCTCTTATGCCTCTTAATTACTTGACTCTGGCTTACTTGACTTAATTATACCACGTAGTTGAAGAGTCGGTGTCCTTGGGGGAACGGTCCTGATGGGATTCGAGTCCCGGTCTTGCCGTGTGAAGACTGGCTCTGTTGTCGCCTCTACCAGAACTCTTCAAATTAAACTTATTTGACAATACAACCAAAGGGAGGAAGTTTTTTTTTATGTCATATGCCTTTGTTATTTAAATCTAGCTAGATAATTCATTCTTCATATGTACTGGAAAGCCCCGAATGGCCCCTTTGTGCAAAACATATTTGCTATTTCATCGTTGAAAAAGTATGTCAGTATGAGAGTTTTATTTTCGTTTTGGTTCTAATTTTTCATGGTTTTTCTAATAATAATTTATCAGGATTTGAAAATGGAACAACATACTTCAAGAGAACGAGTATGAGAGAAAGATGTGCAAATTATCATTTACCGCTAGGAAGATCACAAAACGGAAAGGGGACCGTAAAAGTGTGCTGGGCAGTTCGATTAAAAAGTATGCGCAAGCTTGGCATAATCATCAAAACATCCTAAATGTGTGTCATAGAGAACCTCCCAAAAAAAAGTAATTAATCCCAAGCAACTCTATTTGCCCCCGCAGCGATTCAATAATGATGCCGGGGTATTTTGTCAACGGTAGTCGTTAATTTATGACGTGCAAACACGCACATGTTTTCTCACGTGCTGTCAATCACAGTAATGTAATCAGTGGAAATAGCGAAGGATCGCTGCGTAAGTAAGTAGTAGCCGGAGCAGCACTGTGAGAATGTGTACATGCACAGTCCGTCGTCACAACTGGAGCGCTGGTTATCAATCTTCTTATCAAGTTGAAATTTTGTCACTTTATTTATTATACTGCTTTCGTCAGTCTTCACTAAGCACTAGTGTGCACAGATACGTGTCTTACAGCCACCACTTTATATCGGTAATAATGGCCTACAAATTGGTGAATGATCGCATGAAATTTGATTGATCGACGCACGATAGCAATACAATTATTTCAATATGATTGTACATCTTCCTTATAGGAGAATGTCATGGACTTTTTTAAAATCATTAAGGACGACCTGGCCGAATTGCTAAATGCCGTTACGTACATGTAAAGTAGACTGAACAGTATTTTAGTCGAAGGAGGTACTTTTTTGCGACAAGTATAAACTAAGCAAAACTTGTGTCACATCTAAAACTGTGGTGTGTAGAAAAGGCGAAGTACAGCTTAGTTAATTGTTTGTAATGTAAAGCAATAGTACAGGTAAAGAGAAACATGAGAATAACAATAAAAGAAGTATTTAAATAATCATCTGTCAACAAACAGCACAACAAAACTGAATGAAGAAACAACGACGTTGGAAAGAAATATTCAAAGTACATGGAAAGTCGACGTAGCTGAAATTGGAAGAAAAATGAATAATTGGATAGACTAGACGCAAATCGCAATAAAAATATTTGTGTAAAATATTTTTACTCTCTCTCTCTCTCTCTCTCTCTCTCTCTCTCTCTCTCTCTCTCTCTCTTTATTTTGAACTTCAACGACGCCTTACGCTCTACACGCCGTACTGCCTTTCACTTCACATTTTCCCTTTCATCTAGAAGAAATACAACAACGTACTGTACTTTTTATTCTAAACATAACAATTACCACCTTTATGCCAGCGGCATTACGTTTCTAAACTAACACATAGCAATTGGATACCGGACGACAAGGGTGCAAAAAAAAAACATGCACAACTAGGACACATATTAACCATCTCTTCACACGTTTCTCCATCCACAAAATGACATCGAATACCAGTGACACAACAAACGCCAGAACACAGATCAAACAACAGAAACAGCACATTCTGTTGGAACGTCGGTGTGGGGCTATTCTTCGTTCACTTTATATCTCACACTTCATAAAGTACCATAAACACATTTCTTTTCTAAAGAACCATCTTTTTAAGAACTTTAAGACAAATGCACGGCCATACAAAAAGCGGGACTTTTAAGCTACCTTTGCCTCCAATGTTTCATCAAAATTTGGTTTTCAAAACAGTTTTTTGAAATTGTATCACTTTTCAACCAAAACTTGAAAATTATACATCTTTCTTCTAATAATCATCTTATTCATTGTAAGAACACAAATATTCTGGGTTCTTTTATCTACCAAAATGCTAACATTAACACGGCCAACGGACCAACAATAGGATTGGACAACCACACCGCAATCTCCACCATCCACCACTGAGCACGCCCGGGATAAGGCGAAGTATCAGGGAGGAAATGCCTTGGTAATTTTTTCGGGAATTTTTTGTTGTTTTTTTTTACATTTGTATCTCGTGCAGTGCTGACAATACGGTTTCAAGCCGTCAAAATTATTTTTTTTTAAACACGTCCAATTTTAAAGGCAGCTACCACCAGAATCATTTCATTCCCACTGTATCTTTCCCATTGACCGCTTAACACTTTCAGTCTCTTCCTGTCCGCCGTAGGCACGTTGTAGCGCGAGAGCTTCAACGTTGTTGTTGTATCGACCGGCCGGCCGATTCGTCCGATAATATCACATAATTACACGCGCATTAGAAAATGGCAAAAATGCCAAAAATTTGAGAAATTTTCTCACATTCCGAATCATTTGCGAAGGCACGCGCGCTCGGTAATGCGCGCTGCAGAGCCTTCTCCTCACTTATGGAATGATACCACCACCCAGCCAGCCAGCACCCCTCCCCCCGTCCCGGGGGTTGTTGCGCCCCCATGCACACGTAATTGATGGTCTGGACCATATATCAAAAAAGGCGCAATCGCACGCGTGCTGCTTTTCCCGCTATGTTTCCAAATCTATGCTGTGTGTCGGAAGGAACTATAAAAGTTGGGAGAAATGTTAAGCACCCACCCGGACACAGCCGAATTAAAACGGTTCTACCCCAACCAATCGCGCCTCTAACATTGTTTTTACGACGAGTACCGGCTCTAATTATCGTGTGGGCGCCACAACCCAGTTCTATTTATTAATTTCAGAGATAACTAAAATAATCGACATCGACTTGCACAGACACCACCGCGAGTGGTCCATCATATGCAAATATGTATATGAAGGCTTGCATTTTGCAGCCATTTTGCATTCATTTGGCTCTGTAAAAAATAAACAAACAAAGCAATGCTGAATGTAATTTAAAAAGGAACATTTACATATATGTCTGTTGCAAAATTTTGAATTATTTTAAGAATGACACAAATGGGGAACATGATTGGTGCCTTTACAATGTTCGAACGGCAATGGGGGAGAAAGAATCTATAAAAAAAACTACCTCTGTATGGTTTATCGTCATTACACTTTCAAATTTGCAATTCCAAAAAGAAACGATTGGAGTCCAACCAATAAATTTACAGTATTAAAATAAAATAAAACATATTATGATGCTTATTTCGTGCTCAGAAATAAAGCACAAGTTTCAAGTCCCAATTGTAATGTGAATAAATATAGTAATGAAGGATGATTTTATGCTACTTTAAGTGACATGTCCCTGATGTTAGTAAAATGCTTAAAAAATTTAAAAATTGCCGGTAATGAGCTAGTGATCGAAAAACGCTCATAATTTTTTTTGATCAAAATTGAAGTGATTTTTTTTTTTCCTTTTTCTAAATTGTGCCTACTGCATTCAGAATAAGCAAACAAACAAAGAACAAAAAATCAAAACCGAATAGTAATTTTAGAAGACTTCTTCAACTGCAAAACATTTTAAAACAAATCGTATAGTACGAACCAAAAGACTAATGTGCGATTCATTATATTTTCCTAAGAAAGGTTATTAATCTTTTCCTGTGCCTATAAACCGATCATAGACCCCTGCTGCTGCGGCCCACAGGTACACGGGGTGTTGCTAATCCTACCAAGCGGCAGGTGACAAGGAGAAGCAAAACAAAACCTGGTAAGCAGTAAAACAGCGCAACGACTTTTGACATTTAAATCAAAATCCTTTAACCGATCATTGCCAACCACACTGTATCAACATAATACAGGGGGAGTCATCCAGGATAACTCGTACCGCCGCATGGCCGAAGATCTTGCATTACCATTTTCTGACCTGCTTCCTGATTAGTGACGACATCAGGGACTCAATACCACAGGATACAGCGAAGGTTGTAGTAGGTGGCGATACATGGCATTGATGACCTTCGGTATGTTGCTGGCAAGCGAACTGTTCCTGTCCTCCTGCCCGTAAGGAATCCGTAGGATATACTCTTATACCTCTTTCCAGTTGTGCGTATGATGGAGTGTTTCGCCAACCGTCGCGTGAACCAACGAAACCAGCAACGTATTGCAGCACCGAGAGAACAATTTGCTAACGTTATCAAAATACGTACCCTGGCAAAACATACAAACAAACCCTAACGGTACGAAACGGGCAGGCGACAGGTACATGGTTTCGAGAGCTTCTGCTACACGGCACCATATCATGCACAGAGCATTGAAACATGGTTGTGTTTGCAGAACAAATTGGATTACCCTGACCCCTCTACCTGGACCCCACCCCGTCCTGTGCGCGGTGTCGTTGTGAGCCTTTCGGGGGTGAAAACAGTGCAGGGAACAAAAATACACCTTCGCTTCTCTATTCGTTCCACTGTATATCCATATCAACTTATCGATAGACTTTTCCAAAAGAATCTCCTCCCTAAGTGTATGTATGTGTGCTTGTCCCATGTTTCCACCTTTGCTATTATCTGACTTTACCCGGCCTGAGATGTTGCCGATATCGGGGATGGGTAAAGTCGGTCGGCCGGTCGGACGATCAGTGTAATTTCCCGGCAAAATAACTTTCTATTAACTCGTCTCATCTTTAATTTAGGTTTGGCTTTGTTTCATAGATGCCGTTAAGAATTATTTCCGATTTCAAGCCATATAATCGATTTTTCCATTGTATGGCTGCTAGCGTCAACTCTCAAAACATGTTCAAAATTTAAGAAAAGCAAATGCCAACACTTCAGTCACACGATACAAAGAGATTGATATTGAATGAACTTTCCTAACAGTTGCTACAACACAACCGTTATGAAAGCACGTTTCGTCTATGGGTTTAGATGTATCCTCAAACTCATTTGCCTAACTGCTTGCTCCACACACGCACACGCACAAACACAGCAGCAGGTTTTCCACGGGCGACAACAAGAAACCTAGTGCCAACTAACTAACGCTCAGTAAGAAAAGCCTCTTCTTCTCTTTCACCCTGCCGGTATAAAAAGGGAAACGATCCTTTCGACACTGCCTCTCGCTGCTTTTTTCTGGCCGGAATATTTCCATACTTTCGCCAACGCGTCCTTTCTTCCTACCACTTGCTGGAAATGAGCAAAGTGGCGACCGGAATAACATAAACAAATAAAATATGCTACTTTATGACATCGTACCGCTATTGTCGATAAAATTGAGCATTTTATGAGTACCTTGCGATTTCTTGCCAACGCCACACTAGCTACCGATGACTCCTGACCCTGCTGCTAGCTGCTCTGGGTATTCGTTGTGGCATGGAGGCAGAATGCGATACCTACATACATACGTACACCACCTCTCTTCGGACTCAACCCGTAGCACCACCAAGGGACAAACGGTGGGAGGACATACCATTGGTACGCATCTTCAGCCGCCACAGGAAGGCAAGATGCGTAGTGAAAATGTGTGTCCAGCAAGTATGTGTGTGTGTCAGGGTGCTGCTGCTGCTGCTGCTGCTGCGTACTGCCATATTTGAATTTTCATATTTGGCCCTAGCCCGGGACGGCAAAAGCGAAAGAGAAAGGAGCGGGAAAAGTTTACAAATAACAGAATATTACATTCGCACTACATACATCCAAAACCCAATCCAAGGGTGCAAGAAGGAATGGTAGATCGTGATCTTGTAACAAGTTGGACTAATAAATAAACCCGAAAAGGGGTATCCGAAGGAATAGAATGGATTCTGATTAGGCATTAAAGACTCTTCTGTGCTTTTTTAAAATACTCCCAACACTATGTATTCTGATGCTCCATACTGGCTATGAAATAGGTCTATCCTATTGGATTCGAACTCAAGGCGGGCAGCCGTACTTCTGGAGCCAGTCCGCGGTTTAACATAGTATTACAAAAAATGTTCGCTTCAACATCAAATTCTATTAAAAGGTAAATTTTACACATTAGCAACCGTCCTTTCACGTTAATTTTTTTTTTTTTTTGTTAAAAAAAGGACGCAAAGTCGGAAGAGTCAGGGGATTATCATCGTCTTTGAATATGCTTATCCGCCGCCATGGCCTGCACCGCATTACTTGCTGCTTGCCTGTGCTTTATAGCAGGTTTTGTTCTTCTGCTATACTACTATTTGCTATGTGTCGAGGAGTCTGGATGGTAATACAACACAAAACCAAAAACTCGTACTTGTGGCAGTGTGGAAACGACGACGACAGCTGGGACTTTTTTCCTCGTTTTGTCTTTTCATTCCAAAATCGTAATTCCATTTAAACACACGTACCCAACCCAAAGCCGCTGTGCTTCGGCATGAAAAGGGCGCAAGACAATTTTGCTGTCAGTCTTGGCTTCCTCCACTGGCAGAGAGATGCTGTAATCTGTGGACACTTACACACACACACATATACACACACGCTCGCGCGTTAAACACAATGTGATCATTCCTACGAAACGTAAAATTTCTGCCTGCTTGCTCAAGCCATGTTCTCCTGCGCTTCTCGTTCCGCAGCCAAGCCAAGCAAGACTTTCGAGCTGCTTTTTTCATTTCGAACATATTCCAGCGTTTGCTGCAGCATAAGCTGGCTGTCAAACCGACAAAGAGAGAATAGAGATCACCATCCTCAACCAACCAACCAACCATTCCCACCATTCCAACCATCACGAGCCGAGCTTTGGCTATCGAGTGCCTTCTAACTTGCATGGATGTTGCGATCTTCACGCGGTTGCCTTCTTCGCCATCGTCGTTTGGCAGCAGCATCCATCCTCCCAGCGGGTTCAGAGATCAGGTTCGAACAAAACCGATTTCATCCGGTGCGCTCGGCTTGTAATAATGCCACCACCTATCGCTATAAGCGGTCGAGATGCGATATGACGGCATAGCTTAATGGTTACACATTTCTTCATTGGAAATATGGTTCGCTTCATTCCTTTTACTATTTTCAACAAGAAACACAGGCAATAGTTTCTTTTGCATCTACTCCAGATATTAATGCACAAATCAACGAAGTTTTGCTTCTAGCATCTGCCTTTGAAGAATGTCTGGAGTTCTAAAAATGATTTACATACTTGAATTGCAGACGGTGAAGAAAAGCGGACTTTCACGTAGTAGAATCGAGTTGCTCGGAGACACCATTAAACGACACATAAATTACTTAATTGGAGAAATTAATACCATTACGCAAAACATGCACCACTATCGTGATATGAGGGGTCTCTTTGAAGAATCTAAAATGTTGGAGAGCTTATTATATTATAGGCATATCAATGCAATCAATATGATACAACCACAATCGAAATATTCTAATACACAACCAGATTGTTTGTGTTTTTCTCCTTCTTGGCTTAATGACGACTTGCCAGGTCCCGCCGGTCATATAATGCCTTCCTAAACTTATTGATGACCGGTCCAGCAGCATGAAGCCAGGATTTTAGATACATGTGAGGACCAAATGTGCGGCCACTCCACTCAGCATCGAGTTACACTATAACCTGCACCGCCGGGCCAATTGTTGGAAATATTCCTACAAAGTCAAATCTCTACATTGAAGTATGTGTGTCTAAACATTCGTGAAATGCAGCCAATTCCAAATCACACGGAGAAAAATGTTTCCGACGATATATTCCGGGTTAGGAAATCGTGTCGAACCCAACCGAGCGGTATTCCTTTCATCGGACCAACTGCTGAGACGCCTTTTTTCTACATATTTCCTTTACTTGTTGTATTCACGCATCTCCTTCAACTGTTTCGTTCTAGATTGCCTTTGAACAGTATATGTTTGTATGTTCGGCTTCGCTCCAAAAACTGGTTCAACAACATCGGCCCGGCTCTTGAATATGCTGTTGAGGGTTTATCGTTGAACAAACCAGAGTGTTTCTGGGTTTCATAAGAGACACCATCACCACCACCACTACCACCCACGAAAGTCATTCTCGTTCTCTCCCCATGGTCGGGAAGATTTAATGTCGCCCAGCAAGGAACCAACTCGAAGAAAGTGAATCTCCTCGTCGATGGTTGTTAGTGCGCGGGCGCGCTCTTCATCATCTCCCCTCTGGCTTTTGTGTGCGGTGCTCGGTAATGACAACGAGGAAACGAACCAAAATGGAAAATATTTATAAACCTCTTCTTCTCCTATTTTCATGCGCCGTCATCCTTCCCAAACCGACTCTATTCTACATATTCAACCATCCAACCGTATCATAAACTGGTACGACCGACAGGCGTAAACGCATCTCGCGCGGGGGCTATATAATGTGGACGGAACCATGAATACTCCACACGCACGGACGGACGGCCATTGACTGTGTTTTGGAACAATGGGACTGCCAGTAGACAGGGAAGCAGCATGAAAATTTTGTTTCCAGTTCTTTTATTTAATTATGATACCGGTATTATTGTTTTTTTTTTGTTTTACTTCAGACTACTTACCACTTGAACAATTTTCTGACAACTCTACAACAGCCTAGAAGTTGTCCGCCCTTTATACTCGGCAAGATTATGGTTTTATCCGCTACGTTTCACACCATTCACAAAAAACTCCAGCAAAAGCACAGTTTTGCACAAGTACAAGACAGATTATTAGCACCTTAAATCACATCCACCACACACAAACACACACACTCAAGATTGAAAAGGGATTCTTTAAGATCAATTCTTATTGCACTGATTTTTCACCACCGAGCTGGAATTACACAAAAACAGCTTCATCGTTGATTAACGGCATCAAATCACAAACCACACTGTTCGCAGTCAATTACAAGCAGCAAACACCGTCGGCAACGGTTGGCATTCGATCCGAACGCCGATCTCACATGACCAGTGAGCACCTAGCAACGGTAGTTGACTTTGTACAAGAATCGGAAAAGATGGCAAAAATATTTTTGTTGAACTGTTAACTTATGTTTCTAGATAAAACAATGGTGAAACCACACAAATGAACATAAAAACAGAAACGGTTCCAGTAGCAACCGAATGTTTCCATAGCAACGATCTATTCGGACTTTAGCCGAAAAAAAACAGCCGACAGTCTCTCTGAACGATTGCTGTTCATCAACCATTTGTTTACATGTCGTAAAGTAGTTTTATAGTACCGGTTATTGAAATGGCACCGGCCAACCAAACCAAAACAGGAACAAAACAATATCGATTAGCTGTTATGAACGCAACAAAATTCCATTTTTCAAAATTTGCTATACTCGGTATGTTCTACAGCATCTTCACGTCCGACTACAAGCATGATCCAACCCAACGTGCCGAATCGACACAGCACTGAACCAAATCTGGCAAACTTGCACTAGCAGATTTCTCATGCTTTTACTTCATCTTATCTCCACACGCTCTTTGCACCATGACTGGAAAACGTTGTACACTTTTCTTCCTCTTTAAATTAATGAAAGTTTACTGTAGTAAGTAAAGCCAACATCCAGCAAAAAAAAAAAAAACAACATCATGTAAAAGAACGAGCGACAGCAGCAGCAGCAAGCAAACTCTCGGCGTAACACGGTATCGGTTTTTACACGCGCGCACACTCGCACTTGCCTTCCTTTCAACTTGCGTTGTTCTCGCTTGTCTGCTGGAAACCAACCAATTTCACTAGCATTAGACAGAATGAATTTTCTGCTATCGTTCTTCGAATCGGCTTCGAGCCGTATGATTCACCGTTTCGATGGTTCTACACACCTTTCGCACATTTTTATGAGGGTATTTCAAAAAATCATGTTACCAGCTCAGAGGCCCGGTCCACACGGGCCTTTTTCACAAAGCACCGTAATCTTCAGCCCGTATTTACTAATATCGTCACAGATCTGCGAAAGCCTTCAGAACATCATTTTTTCTTGTGCTTCTCATGCCTTCTCGTTCATCCGCTCGCAAGACGTGTCACAGTGCCCAGTCGTTTGCTCTTTCCGTTCATAATTTAACGCATACTCTTACTGGCAGCATTCCTTTTTTTTTGTTGCTCTTGCTTTTGTGTTGAACCTGTTAAAGATGGCGTCGTTTTTCTTTTGCTTTACCCTCTCTGCCCAACCAGCGCCTATTGCAAACGCGTCTGTTGGGTCACTCCGATCGTACCGTCTTCTGTTTTATAGGATGGAAACATACTACGTTCACGGGATTCACTACACAGCATTGCTTAAACTGAATTTCACACGCAAATAGACACCGATATCATTTCAGCTATCGAACAACATGACTGAACACACCGAAGCTTTCCAACGAAATACCCGACACAACTACTACTCTGCCAAAAAATGCTTCAACGAATGCGTACGACGTTCGTAGTTGTCATCCTTGCCATAGTGTGCGTGTGAGCGCGTGTATGCGCGTTTCCAGAACGGCGCGTTGTGTCACGGTTGGTGCGAGTTTACACACGCACACACAGCTACACCATCGGCAAAGAAACCTACCTGCCTAGAGAGCTTAGTCGAATGTTCGTCTTTGTTGATAATCGCATTACGAAGCGAAAACAGTAATGTACCGTTGGAAGAAGATTTAACGCCATATGAAGCGCATTATCTTTCGTTGCAAAAGAAATTTTATCATTATGCTACACAGTGAGATTGCAGCAAACCTACATTCAGACTGATCAACAAAATCAGTGTAAACCAAACTGAATGGTGTGACCAGGCGTCCGAAGCTTTTTTCAGACGGCCTTTTGACAGTACTGCTTAACAGCAGATCGTCCGATGCAACACCTTATTCAGCAATTTTATTCATCTCGATAAAGTTCACTACAGTCACCTTGGTCTGGGAATAATTTTAAACCGAACGCGAACGTAACGTGTAGCGAAACTTACAGTTGAAGAATCAACTCTGAAACAATTTGTATGTGAGTTGAATAAATATACACAGCAAGTTAAGCAGATAAAAAAACACAGCGCAAAAGCAGTTGATTCCTTTTATGAGCACAGTTAAGCGCTAAAGTAATGTGAGAAAATGTGTAACGATTTATTCATGCTTACATTTCAGGAAGTTGGAGAAGCTTAACTCTACTTAAAACCAACGAAGAACGGAGCTTTATTGATCAAATGATTCTTTTATTGAACAGTTTCGCGCCTTAAAACTAGAGTAATATTGTGTTGAACAAAACAGACCTGCGCATACAAGAACATTTGTTTTTATAAAAGAAAAAAAAAACGGAAATATCGTAAATGTAGGAGTCCTATTCGATAGTGCCTAGCAAGTCATTCTTGTTCTTGTTAACTTAAAAATTTTATTTATTTCAGTTTTCATACTAAATCAATCAATTGATGTGTATTTTTCATTTACGATTGAGGGTTTGTTTTGTTTTTAATGCAATCGGGCTTCAACTTTGCACCTTATTTTGCATTCTTTTTATTAGCAGAGCGTACGCATTGCTGAACTGTTGAGTGATAGATGTGAGTCTATTTGTTTAAAAAAGAATGAATTGATAAAAGTAACGTATTCCCTCATTCTAAAGCGGATTTTGTTTGTTTGAATCAATAAAAAGAGTGCATTTGTGAAACAGAAAGCATGTTTCTAGGTACCATTACAAATGTCCTGCTGTATGAGTATCTGTTTAAAAATAAAAAAAAGTTAACAGAAACTGGCCATTCCATACTCCACTGAGGTAGTCAAGGACACTCGCCTGTCTAACGTAGTTTGTTCTATTCATTCTGTATTATACTCTTTCAAGTGCAACGATGTCGCGTATATTGACGGCGTGTAGGAAGGATGTACACCAGCGTATTGAAACGGAGTAAGAAAAAACAAAAAGTTAGTAAAGTGTTGCGTTGTGAATGAGGTATTAAAGTTATGAAGATGAGAATCGGAAGTTTCATGAGGTAATTGTGATTAGCTGACAAAGGCTTAGAATAAAAACGGTTTCAAAAAGTAACTACTGCTTCGTCGTCCTTCAGTACGCAGAACAACATCGTGCAAACGTTATTAAAAGGATAGAGGTAATATGTGGTTTTCAAAGAAAAGTGCTATTGATGGGAGGTTACATTTTTGCAGGAAATGTAAACCCGTTTTGTTGTTTCGCTGGTTACCAGTTTCAATTTCACAATACATTTCGGCTCGCGGTGCATTGCGAACCAATCTATTCGCCAGGGCGTTCTAACATTTGCTTATATGCTTTAGATTTTTGTCAAAATGTGTACCCAAACAGTTAAGAACAGAAGCTGGAAATCTACAACGTTCAGTGGTACAAAGCCCATGATCAAAGCAAAGGTAACTATTTGTTTTAAAAAGATGCACATTATTGTACATTCCGTTTCGTTTTGAAAATTAGCTGCTTCAACGATATCAAATTTGCAATCTTGTTGAACTATTTACCCTAGAGAGTGATAAAATTCGCAAACAATTGAAAGTAAAAAAAAAAAACAAAATTCCTTAAAAACCTGCTAACGATGTCGTCGATCACGTTGGTAATCGCGTTCCCGGCTCCTGGACCTTCGATCACGCGTTTTGTCTTTCCGATCGCGGTCACGATCTCGCGATCTATCCCGATCACGTTCGCGATCCCTTTCTCTGTGTCTATCCTTGTCTCTTTCGCGCTCTCTGTACCTATCTCTTTCCCAGTCGCGGTCGTAATCCTTGCCGCGATAGCCCTTCCGATTACGGTCATGTCTATCGTCATCGTGCATTTCGTAGCGCGAAGATCGTGCGTCCCGATCGCAATGGTCAAACATATCCCGCTTGAGAGGTTTCTCCTTAAACGACTGCTGTACGGTCACACCTCGATCGTAGCGTGCTGGTTCTCGTTCGTCGGCAAGTGTCGTTGGTCCCAATCCTCTTGCGTTACCTCCAGACGGTCCGGATGTTCCGCCACGCGGCTGTTTGCCGCCCACGGTTGTGCCACCCCGGTCCGGCTGGGTGTCAGCGAATGATACACCATTTTCTCTAGCATATTGATCAAGCTTGGCATCAATTTGCTTTTGGATCGGTACCGGGATCCGTGGGAATAGAGTTGAGAACCAGTCAAGCTTTGTCAACCATTGTCGTATCATCTGACCGATGGTCATTATCTTTAGAAATATCATAATTAGGGGAAGGTTATCAGTTTTGCATTGCACTTTGCGTTGTGAAATAACATTGTACATACCTGGCCGCCACCAGCCTTCACATCGATTTCCTCTTCATCTACCAGGTACGGTTCATACCAATCGAACAGATCACCCGGTGGTTGGGTATATCGCAAATACATAAAGCCTGCATTGTTGGAAAGAACAAGTTTTTGCGGAAAGCATTAACATGGCAGGCATTAAAAGTAAAGGGAAATCTTTAACCGCTTCCTCTCCGTGTGGGAATTGAAGTTTGATGCTCGAATTGATAGTATAAAAATAACTTAACCATTGCTCACCTAGTGCTCGAATGTAGGGAGAATCGCCGTGTGTAAGCAGTCCATTCACTTGTTTCCTAGTTAACCGTAGTGTGTAAAGTTTATAAAGTAAACAAAATGCTGTTGAAACTATTCCCCCAGCTCCTACACCTCTAACCTGTAAGAAAGAAAAAATAAACAAAACGCTCCGCTGCTAATTCCCGTCAAAACTTACTCCACCGCACATTCCCGTCTGGCCGGCCGTTTTCCGAGAACCCCGTTCCCATGGTTCCAAGTGTTTCACTTGATAGTATATTTCGTCTACAACTTCGTGGTAAGTCTTCAGTTTGAACAAGGACACTGCAAATGGATTAAACAGTGGAATTGACCATTGCGAGTCGCAGCTCGGTTTGTTCTACGCACCTTTGAAATAACTCGATCCCTGAATGTTTGCTAGAATCAATGGATTCAAATTCATCGAAGTTTCATTGCCCCAGAGTGGAAGAGCATTGTTTTGCTTTGCCGATTTTTTAGGAGCATTTGACTGGTTCGATGTTTGCGTGCTCTGGGGATGATGTTGAGCTTGCTGTAACTCCTGTTGATAATACTGCTGCTGCTGGTCGTGATCATCTATAAGAATGTATATGCCAAGAGGTGATATTGTCATAGGCGGTACTTGGTACAAAGCACTATCCGACCAATACTCACTGTTGTCTAATTCCATGCTGGGAGTAACACTTTCCTGGCCAAATACAGTTCACATATGAGTGTAGTGAACACACAGTCTCGCACAATAGATTCTAAACGTTTGCGGCAAAAGTGTAAGCTTCGTTAGTTGCGTCAGGTAAACAAAAAGATGAGTTTTGCTTGTTCAGAGAGGTGCAAACAAGCAAGCATGTGTACGGTGAAAGTACTCTTAGCGCAGTCTGTAGGGGCATTAGTAGATCTTACCTCAAATAAGTAACTTAAAAGGTTTATAACAGAAATTTGTACATACAAATCGTGTAAATATTAGTTACTACAGTCAAATTGTGCGGCTCCAGCTAAACAAACTCGAGACAAGCTCGCTTTTTTATTTCATCAATTTGACAGCTGACAGTCTACCGTCTGACAAGATGGGCGATTCAAGGTACGTAGAGAAATTCGTCAATTTTCCTTTTGGTTGCACATTGGGCGATGGTGCACACTTTATTGGGCTAAAATCTGAAGGCTGAAGTCTGAATAGATGCCCATCCCCACTCACGGACAGTCATTTTTCGCTACTGAGTTACCTTAAATTTAGGTAAAAGTTAAGCAAAAATGTGAGAAATCGTTGTAATAAATATTTATAATAATTGAAAATAATAAATAAATAAATACTTACAGTAAAAAGTCTGAAAAATATACCCTTTTGGGTAACTCAGTTGCAAAAATGAGTGCCTGTCAGTGGGGGGGGGGCATCTATTCAGAGTTTAGCCCTTTTCAATACCCTTTTCCTCGATGACCAAGGAACTGTTATGTCAGGTTGAGAAATGTCAATAAACTCTCAACAACTCTACCTCAAGGTGTATGTATTTAGAAGGCGTTTTTTGTAGATTTGACAGAACACCATTTTAGTCGTGATATGTCAGAGTTTGTTTACAAAATCATATGGTACGGGGCTACCAACATGAACAAACAGCCTCGATTCTCAGTCCCTTGAGTAATTTCGCTAGTTTATGGGTCATCTTCGCATATCAAATGTTGTCCCACATTTTTTGTTGCATTTTTCGTCAAAAACTCTCAAACAATACCACCACCAGCGCCTCCCCCGACGCTTCTATCACTTTTCTCTATACCCTTCCCCTTGATGACAAAGGAACTGTTATGTCAGGTTGAGAAATGTCAATTTGCTCTAAACAACTCTACCTCCTATATACATATACCTTGGGGTAAAGCAACAAACTGTAGTGAAAAAGCTTGAAACAAGAACAAAAATAAAATTCAATAGCAAATAAATTAGAAGAAGAAACTTGCCAAACTAAAGCCAAAGTGCAAATCGTTTGCCCATATCTGCGGCATAAACGTGACAGAGATTGTTGTACCATTCCGGTCGCCAGATGAGATTTGCTGCAATAATTCTGCCGGGGTGAATCTGAACAGGAGAAAAAGGCGAGAAGAAGCGGATGTAGCTGTGTAGTGCCAAGAAATCGAAACACTGCAAAAAAGGAAAGCGAAGTTTGATCCTTACCCGAACAGAACGGCCTAAACGAAAGCCACTGGCACCGGAACAGCATTTTGCGACAAGTGCTACTCGAACCCAGAATCGATAAGGATACATTTCACAAACTCTTCTCTTTGTTGCGAGCGATCGGACGCTGCCGAGATGTCGTCCGCCGAAGCAGAAGATACGGACGATGAGCTCGATTCGTATCTGCAGCTGGAAGAAGACTTGCGAAATATAAAATCCGTGATTCATGTAACTCGCGAAAACATCGACGCGTTAAATGCGAAATTTGCCGACTTCCAGCAGCCACCGGCGCTGTATCTTGAGGAGTATCAAGAGCTCACCTCGAAGCTGCACGATCTTGAAATCAAGGAACAGGATCTGATAGAAAAGAAGCTACAGCTACAGCATGAGCAGCTAAGCGAACCTAGCGAACCTCCCGATCCGGAAGAACGGGTTGAGGTAAGAAAGTGACAGTTGTGAGCGTGTGTGCGTGTGTGCCTTTTGGTTGCCTCATTAACAGTCTCCCAAACGCACTCCTGTCGTTGGATTATTTTCAGACGGAAAGCATGTGTGGCACACTAAGCCGGCAATCAAAGATGTTGCTTCGAGCCTTCTTACCGAATCAGCAGCGCACGTCCGTGCAAGTTATTCCGGGGATGCGGTTAAAGGATGCGCTAGCGAAGGCACTGAAGCGTCGGAACCTGACGTGCGAGTTCTGCGAGGTAACGGCCGGCACCAATGACTATCCGATACCGTGGGAAACCGACGTGAGCGCGCTGAACTGCGATGAGGTGTTTGTGCGAATTCTGGACATTGGGTTTCCAACGTACATTTCGCACCAGTTCATTCGCAAAACGTTCTTTTCGCTTGCATTCTGCGAGTGCTGCCGCCGTCTGCTCTTTACCGGTTTCTACTGCAACCAGTGTAACTATCGATTCCACCAGCGATGCGTTGACAAAGTGCCACCGATATGCAGTAAGCGACACATGGACAGCACATTCTATCATGTGCTGTTGGCGAACCCCGAGAGCACGGCTGGCATCATCAATCCGGGTGCTGGTGGGTACAGTACCAGTCTGCGACATCCGCGTTCACTCAATCAGCATGACCGTTCCAACTCGGCCCCGAATGTTTGCATCAACAATGTGATAAAGCCGTTCTTTGGTGGGGAAAGTCGAAACGTGATCAGCAATCGACCGCTACAGGTATGTATGCCTCAAGGGTTTTTCAAAGTCAATTACAAATTAAAATCTAACATAGATAACACCTAGCGATAAAAAGGAAACACATAAGAAAAAGGAGCGGGTAGAAGTAGGAATACTAAACTTTAGGATGAGGTTGACAAGAGAAGAGCACGAAAACCATTGACAGATACATGGTGATCAAACAGATCACCTACCGATAACGCCAACAACGCGCGCGTCCATGGATCGCTCTGGGAAAACCGCGTACGATGCAACGGGATAAGCGAGGGTGGGCGAACGCGTAAGCGATGGGAAGGGACATATAAAGGACTAGCTGCCAGAAGGGCGGGCGACTCGACGCAGGAATGAAGGATGTTGGCTAGAAATATCTTGCGGAATCCAGAATTTTTCATTCTGAGCTTTTTAATTAAAATTAATCATGCTTTTTTAATACAATTCAAGTGTTTGTATCAGGTATATAATAAGAGTTGTGTGTGTTTGTGTTTTTTTTTGTGTAGGCCCAAGCAAATCAAGAGCATTCACATTCCACGCAGGCATCGCCCACTAACACGCTGAACCACAGCAAAAGACCGCGGGCCCGATCGGCAGATGAAAGCAATAAGAATCTGCTGTCACCGAGAGATTCCAAACAATCGGACGAGAATTGGGTAAGTATGGCCGCGGTTTGTGTTTGCGATTCGCTGCGGATTGGTCGTACTCACTGATACCTCGTGATCTCGTCTCAAAACTGCATTTCTACAGAACATCCAGGCGGAAGAGATTTTAATAGGACAACGAATCGGGTCCGGATCGTTCGGTACAGTGTACAAGGCGCACTGGCATGGACCGGTGGCAGTGAAGACGCTGAACGTGAAAACTCCCAGCCCGGCACAGCTGCAAGCATTCAAGAATGAGGTTGCAATGCTCAAAAAAACGCGTCACTGCAATATTCTGCTCTTTATGGGTTGTGTAAGCAAGCCGTCTCTAGCGATCGTGACGCAATGGTGCGAAGGCAGCAGCTTGTACAAACATATTCACGTGAATGAGACCAAGTTCAAGCTGAACACGTTGATTGACATCGCGCGCCAAGCCGCTCAAGGGATGGATTATCTGCACGCGAAGAACATTATTCACCGTGACTTGAAGTCGAACAACATTTTCCTGCACGACGACTTTTCCGTGAAGATTGGCGATTTCGGGCTGGCCACCGCGAAGGTACGGTGGTCCGGCTCGCAGCAATCCAATCAGCCGACGGGAAGCATTCTGTGGATGGCACCGGAGGTGATTCGAATGAAGGAGCAGAACCCATACTCGTTCCAGAGCGACGTGTACGCATTCGGCATCGTGCTGTACGAGATGTTGACCGAACAGCTGCCGTACAATCACATCAATAACAAAGACCAGATACTGTTCATGGTTGGCTGTGGTAAGCTGCGGCCCGACCTGACGAAGGTGCGCACGGATTGCCCGCAGGCACTGAAGCGATGCGTCGAGGACTGTATCAAGTTCAATCGCGACGAGCGCCCGCTCTTCCGACTGTTGCTAAACATGCTGGAGAATATGCTACGCACCATGCCCAAGTTCCATCGCAGTGCAAGCGAACCAAACTTCACCCAGACGCAGCTTCAAAACGATGATTTTCTGTACATGTGTTCGAGCCCCAAGACGCCGGTGAATTTCCACAACTTTCAGTTCTACAACGGTGCGGGAAACTATTGAAACGGTTCAACTTTAGTCCACCCAATAATTGGCATCCGGCAGGGCGGACATTCAATGACGGCGTTTCCGCCAACACGCTTGTAAATAAGTTCTTTGTAGCTTGTATGAGGTTCGGTCGGTCCCACGATGGACGATGGATTGGAAAAAGGCTGCTAATAATAATAGTTACAAGTAAAGTATTGCTCTACTAGCGGAAACAGCGATTTTCGATGTCGAACTGCTGTAACCAACGGTTCGACGAATCTACTGCCCACCCCAAATGAAAATTTTATTTCACGTTATAGGACATATTAGGTTTACCATTTGCCTCCTTTTGATTGGACGGTGCGCAAGTTAATAAGCTCCCTTTCAGTGATTCTTGTGTAATACTGAATAAAACACGAACCTGCAATAGGTACGGAAGGTTCACAGTAAAGAATGTATGACGTTTTTGTTAATATTCTACTTATGGTTTGCGCTTAAAGTTTCTGTGATTGTCATCCTACGGTGTACCAGTCATCTGTTGGACGTTCGTTTAGTGTATTGCGGTCAACATTATTTAAGCCTCAAGCCTTGCGCTCAGTCTCAGTAGCTCAGTAGCCTTGTGCTATGAACGATTGCTAAGCTTAAGTCAAGATTGTTTTCCTATTCCGAACAAAGTCCAAACTAATGTATGATGTAAAGAAGCCGAACCAAAAGCACTGAGCTAAGGGGGTGTCAATGTTTTGTGAACTCTCCTTACTTAGGGTAATTTCCTTTTGCGTATCTTAGTGTTTAGTAGCATAATGTGCGACCTTTAATGCTGTGAATTATTTTAATTACGTTTATGTTATGCTTGTTGTCCAAACCGCTGTTTTAATCTTCGTTCGTAGCGATTTTGTGCTAAACAAAACACGTATCTCTGATTAACCCGACGACCCATTCAGTATTTCAGTAACGCCAATGCTTGGGATGCATCGGCAGGAATGGCAATAGCGAAATTCGAAGCAACTAACCCAACGCGCATGACTTGGTGCAAACTAGGTTTGAAAAGCATAACGAAATGAAAAAAAGCATAACGCACTAATGATGATTCTAGTCGGAAATTTCACAAGTAACGACGTTGAAGATAGGAACGAAAGGACGACGGGGCAACAAGCATTGGAACTAGGACAACCCGTACCGAATGTGTGTGTAAATAAAGTTAAATAAGTATCCAACTTCATCTGCTGCCTGGTAATGCTACTCGCGGGATAGCGGCTAATGGAACTGATAAATCATTACTATCGCATCGCAATAGTTAATCTGGAGGTAATAGGCACTGGAGACAGAAACTGCTGTTACTGGCGCATGCATAACCGAACTGTAATGATATTACTTTGACCGGCGGTAGGTTGCCGACAGGTTAGCAGGAGCACCGGAGGGGGGAGGGATATAGAGTGAATCAGATATAGTAATCGGGAAGCGCGGCATGCAGAATGAACTACTATACCTTGCCATCGCAAGTAGTGAAGCAAAACGGGGTGCGGACACATGGCATCTAAACACATAACTGGTAATATAACGCTCTAGGTTAAAACATTAAATGAACAGGAAACGTTTAACACTACCTAAACGAATTGTAATGTGGAGCGCGGAGAAGCGAGCACGATCTGGAAAAGATTGAACATTGACAAGGATGAACGATGAGATACACCAATCACGGAACTACATTGGTCATCGGAAAGGCTACTAGTTATCACGCCAGTACTCACATATACTTAATGCATAGGACACTCTGAAGGAGATTATTAGAAGGATTGTTTGAACGATCGTTGGACGGTGCGTGGCGTTGGAAGGAGCGCGACCGCGATGTGTTATGGAATTTGAAGAGCTGCACGGTTCGATGTCGACCAGTAGAGAATAGAGGCCATCTCCACTGTTTGTTGCTGTTTTTAGTATGAAACTTTTAGTGTGTGCGAGGTGTGTGTGTGTGTGCATCAGCAGGTACTGCGAAGGGAGGGTGGATGACTGTGGGGAAAAAGCGGTGGGAAAAGCAAAAGGTGAAAATATTCAATGGCGAACGGATGAAAAGCATGCGCGCGAAGAAAAAAGGATTAAGGTGAAACTAAAACTAGCATGTGTTACAATTTTTCTTTCCTCTAAAACGATATACACAAGCGAGTATATGAAAGAGAAATAAACTTAACAAAAATTACAGCAAAACGGCGTTTGATTAGCTCGATTTTTTTTATTTGGTGTTCACTACAGCGGGGCGGTCCGGTGGCCGCGGTGACAGCGGCACCGATCTTCACACGGCAGGACCCTAGGGTTCAAATCCCATCCCATCTAGACTACTTTGTTATGGGTAAAGTCAAGTCACAGAAAGCCAGAAATGGCAGGCCGAGACCCCTTTCAAGGTTGTAGTACCAAGGAAGAAGAGATATAAATAAACGCTCGTGTCGCGTTTGCATTAGTTCTACACAGTACTATTCATTAAAGTTTATCCATTAAGTTTAGTGCATTATAATACATTTGTTTCTCTCATCATCACCCAAACCATATACTGTTGATAGTAACGTTAAACGTTTTTCGTGCTAGTCGAGCGTGCGGTTTTCCTTCGACGGACGGCTCTTCGCCTTACTAGCTGGCGAGCGTCACCGTGGTTCAACGACGGCGGCGCCATCCTTTCCGCCTCTGGCGTTTTGATTTCGCGCTCATTGTAGTGCTCATTTTCGGTGGCAAAAATGCCCCAAACCTCTTGCCACTGTGCCGGTCCGCTGAGCGTGGTGAGTCGATCGGCCAACGGTGTCAGCAGTACGTCGCTTGATAGATCGTTCGCCGGATCATCAGCCTGCCGGTAGCTGGGCGATGCCAGTTCGGATGGTTCGCGTATATGCAGACTGGAGAGTCGGCGCCGCTGCTGTCGTCGATGGGCGGTGGTTCTCCGGTAACCCGATCCGTGCCGAGGAGATCGGCTGCTGCTGCTGCTGCTGCTGCTTCTGCGTGACACACAGTCACCGATCGGGTGGTTCAGCATTTGTAGAGGCGACGAATGATTGTTCACTAGGAAGTAGCGAAAGGAAGACGCCGTACTGTTGAGACTGGCATTGGAAAGCACAGTCGAAGGTGGGCTCTTTGCTGTCAGCAGCAGCGTTGTCGAATCGCGCCCTTTCGATTCGAGATGCGTACGGTACGGTGGTGGTGGTGGTGAACTGGGCACGGTGTTGTAGCAGTTCTTGGTTTTCACCGATGGTAGGTTGTTGTTGTTTTCGAACTCCGGCTTCTGTTCAGGACACCGGGTGTCTATGTTCCAGCGCCACTGGTGGTCTCGATGCGTTTGCCACTCATTGCACATGGTCTGAGGTGCGCGTGTGACGACCCACTTCAGCATGGTGTTCTAAAAAATATAAACAAAATACACTGTTATTAGTGGAGTTTTCGGTGGAACATTATGGTGGAAGTTATTGAAGGTAAGACTATAGAAAGGTAAATATCACTCCCAGAATCCATTGCTACCACCGTAAGGCCCCAAGCCGAGAAGGATAGCTTTACCTGAAGGCCATCCTTGCCTTGGAAGTGGGAGCTTCATAAGTCAATGCAAATGTTGGCGCACGCTGATGGCATAGACATCATTGGTTTAAGACTCTCCTACGTAGCAGAAGCTTAAAATAGGATCTTAACTGATCCGAAGATGTTGTCATCATCAAACGGATTTTTGCATACATAAAGCATTGCTGATCGCACCTTTTAAGTTGTCTAAAACTTAAAATAGTGGGTTGGGCACGTCATGAGAATGGTCACCGAATGACCCAGGCCGTAAAGTCCTTGTTGGCTGTTCATTGAGACAGCGGAGGCATGGTAGGTCCCAGTCCGTCAATGCAAACATGATTTCGAGTTTAACTTACGCCAATAAAAGTTATGCACGGCAATGATCCGGATCGTTTCAATTCAATACTCTATCTTGTAGACCGTTTATGCATCCAATCAAGAGGATGCTTCAATGTGCATAGGTGCATGGCATTGCGTAAACGAATATCCTGTTTGCCTAAAAGGGGTTTGGCTGGTGACTGTATCACCATTGCGGCTTAAGCTATTAATTAAAATCCTATGCGTGCAATTGCTCGGGATCGAAGGTTTGTGTATGTGATCAGACACCTAAGCAAAAAACACGGAGATCGAGCATCGGTACATAAATGAACTATTATTCGCCCAATCGGCTACGCTTCACTTAACATTTCCATCTTGAGCAAAAAAGGCAAAACGGAAAAAGACCGAACCGAAGCCGCCTGCTGCCGCTGCCGCTGCTGCTGCTGCTCACCTGCGCTTCACCAAGATTGAGCCCCTTTCGAACCCTTTTTTAATCGTTTGCTTTTTCTATTCCTAATGCAATGCGTAAGCAACGATTACTTTCGTAGTGCCGCCAAGATCCGTCACCCGATCCGTTACACCCGTGTTCGGGTGGCCGTTTTATCTGCTTCCGCGCGGCTCAAAACTATCTCCGTGCATCTCCGTGTTCCAGATGCATGAACAAATTGGGTTACGGAAGGATCGTACCGGATCAGCCAGCATTAGGGAAAGGGTTCAAGGCATTACCGTCAAATGGCGCAGGGCACATGCGAAAAAATAAGGGTAATAGGGTTTTCTTTGAGCTCTGTGGACGGTAACAACCAATCTCATTCCGAGTGTGCGAATTTAAAGTGTACCAGCTTCTTGAAATTTCGGTGGGCTCGACGGTGCTGCTAACTACGCTACGCTAATGGTTGACATATGACATCCACGTCCAGCGTTCCGAGCACGAACATGACTCATGCCACACGTGTGTGCATAACAAATGCATCATGCAGCTCCCCAATGCTGCGTCCCCCCCAGCTCCTTCCAGCAACTGGATGGTCAAATTTTACCCCTTTCAAAGCACCGTGACCCGTTACATTTTTGGCTACAGCGATCAATTGGGTTGCAGAAGCCAAATGTTAAATTTGAACCAGATAATTTGCATACAGGTGCCAAATAATAAATTACGTGGCGTACAATCTCCTACGACTTTAGAACGATGGGGGAGAGGGTGGTGGACACACCGAGGAAAGTCTGCATGCAGGCCATGGGGTAAGAGTTCACAAAAGGGTATACATATGCGAGGGGTCATATTGTGTGTGTACCATATGGTATCAGGGACACTACTGCAGATTTTTCTTCTGGCAAAAAGGAACTGAACCGCAACAGTACTAACTTGTATAAAAACGGTCATTTTTGGTTTTGTTTATCAGTCAGGTTAAAGGGGAGAAAAAAGTTATCCCTCAAAACAGTTTACAAACACATTTGAATTGTTATAGCAACTAGCAGCGTACAAACAGTGACTGAAGTTTGGAAAGCGTCTGCCCGAGGTGGATGTTTCCAAACATCCGCCGTGCATTCTCAGTTGGGTGCAATTGTTGATAACGTATAAAATCTGCAAATTCTTGCGGAACCAGCTGCAGGCAACCAAAATCAAAAGGTGCAAGCCGGTCCTGGTCACTGGCCCGTTGAGCGTTGGGCGATGGGAGTGAAAATTCCTATTCTCCTTTATGTTCGGTTTCGTCGGTAACATTTCCGACCGGTACGCCACCACCCGGACATCTGTCTTGTGAATTTATGATGCAAACAGAAAAAATTCAAACTTACGTCACCTTTCACCAGTGTGCCACAGCTTCCCTGCTTCTATTGCTTAATCTCTTTCTCCTTCCGGGTTTGTTTCTCGACCTTTTTCTCGTGTATCGCTCTTGCGTACTTCCTTCCACGACGGTGCCCGTCCTGACCGGGACAAATTAAAAGACAGAGGAAAAGAAATTTACCCACCCAGGAGAAAATGCCATAAATTTTTGCCCATTTCTAACGCCATCGCTGTTGATCATGCTGCGATATAACGATTTGTTGACTCGGGTACCTGGGGCGCCACCTTAGGGGCCAACGGGCCAAACCATCCGAACCAATAACTACTTATCGGTAGAATTTTGGCACATTTTTTTTGTTTTGCTGCTGCCGCTGCTGCAATACTTTGTTCCCCTAACCATACGCAAGACGAGTGAAGCTTTCCCTCTTCCCCGTATATTTGATTTTGTTGTAAAATAGGAGAAAAATGATGCGGAAATCGTGCGAGATTTGATCGCGCTTACCCGCGCATCCCGGCCGAACGGGACGCTACACCGGGCCAGGCTGCCGCTTGCACCCTTTTACGGGACAGTTTTATATACATTAAAAAGTAAACGCGATTGATCGAGAAGTAACTGGCAAAATGTAACTAGCCATACTAACAAAGTTGAAAGCAAAATTTACTCACAAATATATCTATTCATCAACCACGATGGCCATCTAACTAACAAGCCGGTAATTACTTCCCGGTCAAAGTGTCTACACACAGATAGGGATCAACCGCTGGCCCAATCATGGCTAGCGGTAGCCAACCATAATCAATGCTGTAGGGTGTCTTTACGGATGGCGTAATAAAACATAATTTTTCAGTAGCCCAATTGATCGTACCTCACTCGCAGGAGTGGGACAAAAAAAAACGGATCGGTTGATTAAAAAGCAGGAGATGTAAATCATAACACGCAATGTGTGTGTGTGTGTTTGAGCGTGTGAAGAGGGTGGAATAGATAAATCGGGCTGGAGTGGGGGAACAGTTCTCCCACACACACGAGGTCTACTGGTACGAAATAGACCCGGATCCTAATTACGCCAGATATGTACCTGATAATAAGGTTCCCCGTTAATGGCCCACAGATGTTGATTGCATGTAGCGCTTGGGCAGAGGAGAGAAAGAGTGTCGTTCGTGTCAATTCAATTAGAAATCATAGATCACAAGAGGATAACAGCTGCCGGTATAGGTGGGCAGAATCGTCGTACAAACGTGTGTTCGACGAGGCTTTGTAAAACAATGCTGACAAGAAGCCCAATTACATATACCCCCCCCCCCCCCCCCTCGTGCGCACCCGTGCTTCGTCCGGCAGCTTAACGGAATCGGCTTAAGCTGAGACGCACATTAAAAAGCGCACTTAGCAAGTAGCCGTTACCGATCGAAAGCGATCCTCATTTAAGGAAGGATTTACCTCTTAAAAACAAAAAAGTAGGCCTCCGATGCCTAGTTGAAAGATTAATTACGGCAAGTTTTGAGACGATTTCAAAAGGTGGATTAAAACTCCCAGTATGGATGATCCACATTTGAAGCAATGCAGTAAAATCGTATTATTATTCTCGGAATAAGACTGCATTGATTCGAGTCCCAATCCTCAGACTGGTCAGACCGGAGCATTATAGAAAGGATAAGCACTTCGGAGAGAGCTCTTTACGGTTGCGCTCGCTAAAAGGTTAGGGGTATCGCTTTTCAGCGGTCAGCGCGTGCCGGGAAAACAAACTCGGGGAAGTGAAGGGGCATGGTGTAAGGGTGTGAGAGATGGTGTTGCACCCAGCGTAATTTGACCAGCGCATTTACAATTGCGCTGCTAGCCACGTGCTATCAGCGGAGTTTGATCTTAATACCGGTAGGAGCAGCAACTTGTTTGACATGTACGCGGTTTGTCCACTGGAACTGCGATTAGGTGAAAGGATATATACTCAGCTAATTACGATAAAGGCTTGGTCACGGTCAGGGAGTAAATATGCTTGCACCGCGTTGAGTGAATCCTTAACAAACGCGGGTAAAGGTGTTATCCGCGGTGAAATCAATTGCGAGACAAAATGAATGTTTGCATTGACTGTGTGTACCTGAGATGTAAAGGTTTGTGATTGGAGTTTAGCGTGCGCATGAACTTTTTCTTATTTCATTTATTTATTTTTGAGGGTCTTTGAGGGATTGAGAAATGAGGGATCTCATTTGCCTCTTTCTCTTCCTCTTTTTCCTTCCTGCTCTATACAACCTCGCAAGGGGTCCTATAGCAGCCTCGGTCTGCCATTGCTGGCTTTCTATGGCTGGATTTTACAGCGTGGGCTGGATGGGATTTGAACCCCAGTCCCCCAGTGGCGCCTTGGCCACCGAACCACCCCAAATTGAATTATATATATTGCATGCACAACGGACTGTAGAGTCATTAGTTAAAGGAACGATTATGCGAATCAATTAACTAGAAGCAGGCATTCGTGTCTGATCAAATCGTTCCTTCACTCACAGTTTGGCTGATGATCACACTCGGACGCTTTTTCGTTACACTTACCGAGGTTTGGTTCGGAAACTTGAAATGAGTTCGCTTATTTTCTACACGAAGAACGACGGTCAACATTCATCGATCCTCATCGATCGAGGCCACTGTTGTTGCACCAAATCCAACGGCACAAGTATATCGCACACGCCAACCAACACGGATGCTGCCGGTTACACATTGATCACGAGCGTATGGTACCGACGTTGGTACCGGACAGACGCGACATCGACGTCACGAGGTATGTTTGCAAACTGACAACAGGGTGCAAAAGCCTTGCCGTATGTGGGGCAATCCGAACCGAAGCCTTGGCGGGAATCAATGGTCTAGGCGGCAAATCGTTCGTCCTTATCTACCACTCCGCCGTGTCCTTGTCGGGCCCGTAGGGTTTTAGCTTCCGTGTTGCTTGATGTTTTCCTTTTCACATGCCATAGCACACCTTTTCTGTCTGGGCAAAGGTGCAAAGGATCAGATTGTTACCTGAATCGCCACTTCTGCCGCATGGCATCTATCGACCCGTACGTGTGTGTGCCACCGTGAGCAGTCAGATTACTTCCTGAAAGTTGTGGCCCATCTAGGGGCTATGGGCTATAACACACTCGACGGGTGCGCCCGCTAGAGACGCTAGAGGGTCGTGGAAGGATTTTCTCCGCCAGCAGCCGTTCCGGTGGTGTCGCAAGACGCATAGCTCCGAAATCAGTTGTCATCGGGTACACCGGGGTACCTGGCCAAACGAACTGGTAACGAACGGACTGCGCTCAAACCAATTTTTTGAAAGCAATGGAAACAGTGTACGACCAGATTTTAGAGTGAAGGAAACAGCTTAGAAAGGACATAATTCAGGAAAATAAGGTAAACTGCTACCATGTGTCGATGTTTCGATAGTTGGGCTGAGTCTTTTTAGATGTAAGTTTAATAAGTAAATATTGGAAGGCAACTAAAATGCGGAAGGTAACAGTGTTGCGGATCGAGCTGGAAACTAAAGTAAAATTGTAGCGAAGCATGTTTTCATATGATTTCGTATATGGTAACGACCTCGAGTCCCCGATAGAATGTTCCCTAAGCTCCTTGATTTGAATACCGTTATTCCTTGGTCGGCATCGTAAAGGCGAACAAGGCGGAGATCTTGCAAGAATCCCAGGATCTATTTGATTTAAACAAAACATTCCTAATGAGCTAGCTTGGATGATCATAGCCACACGAAAGCTTACCTGCGCTTATTAAGCGTTAAGCTTCGAAAGGAAAACAAAATCCGATGTCGGTTTTCTTCTTGCAGCTGGTCCTGCAAGCTGGCAGAGGTTGTAATACTCTTAAAACGCTGTAAAAGATGTCCCAACACACAAGTGGAGAAATAGAACAATCAATTCACGCACCTACGTTCAATGTGTGATAAAAATCAAATATGTAAACTACAAAGAAAACTGATTTTCCTGTTTGACTAACAAAAAAAAAAAACATAATGAAAATCCTTCATATACTACATAAGAAAAGGAAGTAAAAAAATTGACGTGCCTGACATTTTTTTTATTGATGGGTTGGGAACCATCAGAAATGCTTATCGTTGCAATGTATCACCAGGACAGGGAGAGTGCGTTGATGATTCTCGGACACCGGTACTGCAGGATAGTGTGCGCCGAATGTAGAACATAGGTGTACACCATACAACTTTAGGGTGTGAGAACTGGGGTGACTTTCGTCGTAGTTTTTACTTTCCCAGAAGAAAACCGAATACGGTAAGAAAACAAAAAAATGTAGACTCTGGGCCTGAGATGCGGCAGCAAAAAAAAAAAAAAATAGGATGATGCGAGATGATTATTAAAAAAATTTACACTGGGACACAAAGCAAAACCGAAAACAATGGTTTTGTTTATTGAAACTATCTTTGTAATTAATACGCTTGTGAATTCTATTCCATGTTAATACTACTAATTTTCTTTTTTTTTTCTTTTTTATTCATCAAGAACGGCCTGGCCGTATTGCTACTAATTTTAAATTTGATTGAACATAAAAATCTTTGTGCTGTTAGCTGGTTAGCCTCTGAAGGTCATGTCTGTCATTTCTGGCCTGCTAGACTTATTTGCTAGACTGCTTGTAGTTGGAAAGTCAGTCCTCACTATGGAGTACGATCGCCCAGATGGGATTTGAATCTCGGTCCTGCCGTGTGAAGACCTGTCCTGCCGCTGTCGTACTAGCACCATAGTAAAGAATGCGAAAATTTCGTGCTAAATCTTAGAGCTTTTTTATTTTCTGGACGCGGCCAACAACAACAATACCAATATACCGTACTGGGTGCATTCGATGTGATACAAGAGGTTGATGATTAGTAATATTAACGCCTCATCAACTCTGAGCACGGGATGTTGAGCGCGCTTTTGTTATTACCCGAAAATTGGGTGATGGTGGCCCCCAGCGAATTTGTTTATCACCCGCAGAACGGTTGATACGGCGTTCAACGTGCTAGAAAAGATTAACTTTCAGGCTCCTAGTAGAATACTTTTTTTCTTCAGAGGGCATTTGGAAGCATAGACTTGAGAGCAACCAATTTCGACTCAAATGCCCCGCTAATGAAAGGGCTTAGAGCCTACAACTCTCTTGAAAACAATGTTGTATTTTGATTTAAGAGAACCTATGTACGTAGTTTAGTTCCGTTACACGATTCAAAAATGCGAATTATTTATTAATTGATTTCCCTGCGACTGTAGGGCATTTAAGCTTAGAGTGAGGTCTAAAAACAAACAAGAAGTAAAACTAAAAAAGAAAAACTCTGATATCGATCCGAAATCGAATTGCTGAATGCCATGAGAAGTAGTTCAATTTCTTTTTCGTATCACGAAACAGGTTCATTCGATGAACCAGATTCATTAGAAACGTTCATCCCTGCAAGGGAGAAACTGCTTGAATGGCTCAACACATACGTTCCTACTGGACCAACAGCAACCGGTCCAGTTGGATTCTGTTTAAAGGTCCAACCAAACTGCAGTTCCTGTTAGAATTAGGAACATCAACGAAACCTGACTGCAGCATGGTACGGTACGGTACGATGATGGAGGAAAAATTCGAGCAAAATAAAAAAGGCTGGTGGTTGGAATCATCCTTCCTCGTTGGTTGGTATCGAAACAGTTGGGAAAACGTAGCAAGTTGGAAATCAGATAAACACGGTGAAACGCGGCGGACAGTACGATTACCCCCTTCCCGACCAGCGCCACGACACGGCTGTCGAAAAATGATGAATGGGTGAAATGCTCGGATGCGGTGCTTCAGTCCATTGTTCAAGACCACCCGGGGCTACCTTTGAGGAAGCTGTTAGCCAGCATTTTTCACTGACCGCGGTACTGCTCAAACTTTCACCGGTTTTTTTTTCTTTTGCGGTTCATGTGATAGCTGGGCGATGATGGGCGCTACGGCGGTTGGGTACGGGCTAGGATCGCATGAAGGACGATACTTGTTAAACGAAGTACGTTAAAACCAGCTTGCGCACGCGCTGGAATTGTGGTGGTTTTTGCCGTTTCTTTGGACCAGCAATTTATGGACAGGTGGAGGATTGTCCTTGCGCGTGTGCCGATCAAGGATGCGGGTCAATGGATGTTGGAACATTGGTATGGGTAACTAGGATGAGTTGAGAATAATAGGAAACGGACCAGAGTAAGGTAAAACAAAATTATATTCATGTGAAAATGAGTATAAAGTGTATTGTACATAGTAACGCAAACACTTTTAGCACTATCCTGTAGCGAACACATAATGTTTTTGCTTTCTTCTTTCTTCTTTCTTGGCACTACAACCTCGATAGGTCTCAGCTTGCCATTTCTGGCTCTCTGTGACTTGAATCTACCCGTAGCAAAGTAGTCAGCTCTGCGTACGGAGAGGCGGTCTGGATGGGATTTGAACCTCGGTTCTGCCGTGAGAAGACCGGCGCCGTTATCGCCTCTGCCACTGAATCGCCCCACATATAATGTTTAAACACATAAAAACTGTTTCTTAAACATTGGTATATTTTATTGTTTTATTAATTATGACGGTCCGAACATTGGTATTTTCTCACTTGTTATATGTTTTCACTTAACGATAGTAACGATTTACTCTTGAAGTTTGGTTTTACCTTTCTCACTATTCTCTCAAACTCTCACATTAAGTAACTTTCGATCGATCGTTCAGAACGAAAACCGCAATTAGCAAATATTGGTCAGGCTTGATGCGTCAAGAAATTAATGAGACACACGTAAACGCAAGCGTAGGTAATGCGTACGGCATAACCGTTCAGCCTTGTCACTGGCAAGTGGTGGATCGGGTTAATTGGTATATTTTAAACGACTTACTCCAGCGATCATGATGCTCTCATGAGGAAGTGGAAGTCTTTTCACGGCAGCTTATTGTTCTGTTCTGTTTTTTTCTTCTTTTTCTCGTGGAAATGGTTAAACGTGCCATTAAGAAATTATCTCAAGGTGTCAGTTTAATTTTTTGGTTTTTAATTCACCTAGCGCATCGTGCACAAGACCTTGAGAAAAGTGGCCTTCCAGTGTATGTATGTATGGTGGTTAAGGGTGCGGAACTGTCCAAGCGCCGACCATGTGCTTCCGTGCTCTGCGGTGACAGATGGATGGTATCCTCGCTGGCTACGGCACTACTAAGCCATTAACAAAACACGCGACAAGCGAAGGATATTTGTTTATGTTGACGAATATTTATGTTTTGTGCTTGTGAAAATGACTCCCAAAATGATCCTCCAGTAAACGGGCGGTGCGGTTGATGGCCCGTGGGACTTGTGGAAATGACAAAAAAACAACAATAAAAAAAAAGTAAATTTTTTATACATTTGTCACATTTCAGTGGCTAACAGACGTCATATGTCACTCGAATTTGGGTCATCTAAAACTAGCACTAGCATCCTGGTATTTAATTTGAGCATTCAAATCGTATCATTTAAAAGGTATTAGCGCAAAGGGATGCCTGTTAGTTGATGCCTCGAAAACCGGGAAGCGCTGCGCTTCTACTATTCAAATGGTTAAGTGATATTGCATTAGTTCCAAATTAGAAGCTAGCCCGCCCGTGCACCGAAGGGCACTGACAATTTGAACATTAGCGGTTATGCAAAGCGCACAACAAATTTCAGCGCTCGTTCTCGTAGCACCTTCCTTGCTTCGGGCACGTACAGCGGGGCCATACATAATTGCATAGCACGTGCTCCATAATGCACCCCTTTCGGGGCTCGCGTTCGGTAGCGTTATCAAGCGGTATTGGCTACAATTAATTTAACGACAACAGTAACACCCGCTGACTTGCGCCGGAACAATCGCCGGCTGCGAAAGGACTAAGTAGCGTGTAAGGTTGGTGGACACGGACTGTACCATGAGTATTGGATGGTAACGGCGCCGAGTGGCAAGCGGCGTGGTATGCCACTTCCATTGCATTGGACATATGGTTCGCGAAGGCCATCGGGCTTGTTGCAGCGTACTGTAGAAAATGCATGTAAAAAATATAAATGCTCTTATTTTGATGCATTATTTATGGGTGTTCATTAACCTAGACATGGTGTGCGTTGGATGAGTGTACCGATCATAAGCATCCGTCTCTTTGTTTGAAACCGTTCGTTATTGTCCGTCGTTGACATTGTTATTGGGTTGGAGGGCAGTTTTAACGTTTTACCTAGTTGCAGCATTTTTAAAGCAAGTTTCAATTTCAACGAACTTCTCCGATCAAATGTCCGATGTATTTGTGACTTTGTGAATGGTCATCTCGCTCGCACTGCGACACGCTGATCCTTGTTTATTATTTGTTTGATGTTGCAACTGTGACATCGGAACAAAGATGGGCTAGCACTGTTTATAGAAGAATAAGTTCATTTTGGGACCCGATTCATACCCATGCCCGCCGGCTGAACCCTTTCGATCGTTGCACTTTAACGACACAGGACACAGATTAACCATTGGTGCGCGGTGGGAAGCATGCTGACGGGAGGGAGGGTGATGATATGCACGATGCACCCCAAAACAATGACGAAAGGATTGACTCATTCATTTACCGCGATGCTCGATCTAACGGGTTCAACCGTTCGCTAAGTATAATGAACATTAGCAAAAACCAAGTCGGACCTTTTTTTGTCTGTCCGCGGGCAGCGCTATTGTAGGCCAGGCATGACTTGCAGTGGCCCAAAAGGATTAAACTATTAATGATGATGTACGTAACTGTGCTTGGGTGTGCCTTCGTTGTGTTGGTGATGTATGTTGCAAGCGTGACATTTTTATCAATTGTGTATTCAATGCATAAGAATACAGAGCTTGGAAATTGTACATTTGTTTAAGACCTTTCCAAACATATTTCTAATCAGGAGAGTGAGCGGCTGGAAGGATACTCACAAATACACTGTATCAGTGGCCTTTCGTGTTCTGCTGTTAAAAATATTTTCACCTAGCTTCCAACTCCACGTCGGTTTTGTCCAATCTTTATTGAGTTATCAAAACAACTTTATTCTAACGAGCTGCTTCTTCTATTTCTTAGTTTAACGTCCTAAAAATGGAAATAATTCGAGTACGGCAGTGGAGCAACAAAAGTAAGTTAAAACATCGGGTTTGCTTTAAAAGGACACTTTGTTCCCAATATTCTGAACTTTTACAAATAACTTGCTGAAAGTTAACAACAATTAATAAAATTAACAACAATCAAATTACGGCTTTTTATCACAGTGTCACAAAACACTATCTAATGAATCATTTTTCAGTACCGGTAATGAGCTTCAACAACGCTGGAAAATAAAATATTCCTCCCATGGCATTATAGCGCACTATTTGCAGGTCCCCTTGTTGGCACTAGCTTTGATAGGGGCTTTGAATCAAATTCAAACTGCAAATCATCCAATTTAACGAACGAGAGCAATACGAAGCAAAAATTTGCATAAAACTAAAAGCATGAGCTGTGTCACAGCATGTTCAAATCGGTGACAGTAACAAGCGCTCAGACGGCGCAGTTTCGGATGATGCTCTGAGTGAGCGGCTGCATCCGGAATTCTCCACTGTAACGTCCTATGACTAATTTTTATTTGCTTTGAATAATTGAACCGATACCGATCGATAGATTGCAATAAAATGCATAGATTTAACTGACGAGCAGCAGCAGCCGCAGCAAGGAAGACGTTCGGTAATTTGACGAGCGTTTCGAATTCGACGGGGGTTTTACTTTAGCGAGGAAATAGAACAATTTCACGGTCAGTACAGAGTGACCATCCAGTTAAACGTTCCCGGGTATGTACAGTGGGCTTGAGAACATGCGTGCTCTTCAAATACATTCTGCTTAAGCGACAGCTGTAAGTAGAATAAGCCTGTCGAATCTGCGATCTGTGTTATGCCGGTCGGACGGTCAACAAAACGTTTGTACGGCGTTGAGATATTCCTCACGGCTCAACGGTATGTGAATGCTGCGAACAGTTTTTTTAACGTTCTAAGTATTTTCATCGGCTATTACTCTTAATAAAGAAGCTCTTATTCTGCTAACGCCAGTCACCAGGCAAGTCAGTACCTATAAAAAGGTGCTCAACGTTACTGGTTATGGCTTCATTAAAATCCGAGACAGAGAAAAAAAAACGGATCCATTGGACGGATGGTCATTGTGCACGTAAAACTGAAGATAAAATACATCAAAATCAAGTATCTGCAATAACTGCAGCTGAATAGAAACCACTGTTCCAGATATAGATGTTCTCTGGGCACAACGGGATGTAGTCTCATCTCTCAGATGATTGATTCGTGATGCTGGCACAAAGCAGCAAACACTCGTATGGTCATCAATTGTTGATTGAATGACAGTGACGTGTACCCTGTAAGGAATCGATTCCCTTGCTCTGAAGCCCAATAGCGCAAAGTCATCTAAAATCTGAATAAACGGAAACGGGCGCAAAAAAAAAAAATCGGACCGAATGCATTGAAAAGCTAGGCTCACCAGGCACGGAATCATCGACTGCACGGCCAAAAACGATACATTTGAAGGGTTCCTTCACCCAGGGGATTATTTATTTTAATCGAACAATAATAAGCTCTACAATCGCCAACGTAACGACACATCATAAATATGATGCCTACATAAGTTGTCTTGCAGTTTTTTTGTGCGTTCTTCCTTTAATGAAGATAATTTAATGAAAAATGGGTAATTTAGTGTGCTGTTAGTGCATTATTTTCGAGCCATAGTTCCTTCAATAGAAATTCAAGTGTGACACAAAGAATGCAAAATCGAAATAAACTTTCGATGGGAACGTCCGAAGAATTACAAAAAAAATGCTTTCCATGCACCGTTTTCTCCCTGTCTGTCAGTCATAATTTTCCAAAACTTGATCCATCGACAGGGGTTTGTAGTTCGTGTGGAAAACGAAAGCTACACAGGGAACAGGGATAATGAGTACAGTAACAGGGATAACGAGATTTCCAGAGGTCAACGGGACGGTCAATCGGATCTCGTACGGGTCGAGATTTGCACGATGCATGCGAGAGTTAGAGGGTTAGTTTGAAGATCGGATGTCCCCAACATAGCATACAATGTTAGTCTACAACAGTATTGCTAACTCGGGCAAAGCGATCGGACCACGCAACGATAGGAAAGTATAAGAAAATAATCCCTTTTGTAGCCAATCCAATCAATAGATGGACAATTTATGCATGTGATTAAACTAACTGGGGTAGCAGTAGCGTACTGCAGATCCAAACGTTTACTTCACTCGATTAAATCCGGCAAATATGACATCATTATGTGCTGAAGCAAGCGGAATATAGAATTATTTGGTATAATCGCTTAAAGCTGCTGGTATAATGGAAACGAGTGCAGAGCCGAACAGCTACGTCTTGTTTCACATTTGCTTTATAACATTACAGTTTCAGTTAGGATAAAGCTAGATTGGGATTTACGATCAAATAAATTTTGCAAATAAAATAACATATTCGTGTATTATTTTGTAAATTCTGGAGAAAACATCCTGCACCTGGTAATCTCTACAGCTACCAGGACAGCTTAAAAACTGTCCAAAGCCTCAATACGCTTGCTACAGATACTTCAGTCGAACCGGTAATGAAGATAATTTTACCATTGATACACAAGCGCAACGCAGCGTAAAGTATTCCACGAAAAGCGTAAAATAATAATGACTTATTTCGCTCAAATACCGGTACGAAGATGTCATGAAGGTTCGCCGGCATTGGACAACGCTCTGAAGCATGCTTAATGCAACTCACATCTGCAACGATGTGTCCGATCGTGAATTGCGATGATGTCGTAAATTTAAAATCTTTTGAAAGTGGTTGAATTCAGTATCCCAGAATTTGTTACGCATACGATTGGTGTAGACTTTCGTACATGTGCTGGCCAAGAACTGATCGTCACACATTGCAGCTACAGACAACAGTATCATTCTTCAAGGATCGCCGATGTAACTTGTGTTTGCTTTGTTACCTCGCACTACTGGGAGCTGAAGCCCACCTTGCCAGTCGGTCGGTCGGTCGGTCGGTCGGCGTTGGTGTTGGCTCACCTATTTATCATCGACGATTGAGCAACGATGAAACGCGTGTAATCATCCGCTAGATTCGGTGCGAAAGATCGAGATAAATTATTATTATTTCATTTTTTTAACTGTCACGTTTTATTGTGGCCCAAAAGCGTTGTGAGTGCCTAAGCAAACCAGTCGATAAGGTTTTGCTTGAGCGACAGGCGATGGCGAAGGCGAACAAAAGACATCATGATTTGTTTTAAGCGTTCTAATTGTTGTTTGATGTTGGCTGATCGATAAAAAAGGAACGTACGAAGGAACGAAGCAAACCGGCCACAAAACAACAGCTTTCGAAGCACGTGCGAGGTCTTGGCTAGAACTATGTGTGACGCAGCCAGTACCACTAATCACGACTCTTGACCTTTCATCTGCAGCACTAGCCGATTGTGTGTGATGGATTGAAGATCAATGAAGGAAAAAAAAAACAGAAACGATATAAGATTGTGGCGCAAGGGTCTAAGGAAGGAGGGATGGCGTATCCTAGGTATAGAAAAGAACGGTGGATTCCGTTAACCGGTCCTCATATTTCAGTTTCTTTGTCAAGCTGAAGGAAGAAATCGAAGGTCGAAGGAATGGTTTTTACCAGGAGAAAAAGACGACAAAATTAAACAATGAACGTGCTCCCTCGCATGCACACACCGGCACGTGGGTGATAAATAATGCAGCTGGCAGGCCCAATTCGACAGCCTCTGAAGCCAGAGAGACAGACAGACAGACAAGGACGAAATATAGAGAGGGAAGTGCCTTTTTCATAACAAGATTTATATAGAAAGTTAGCTACGGAGTATTCGTGTATTAAGAGTAAAATAATAGCAAAGTTTGTGAAAATTTGAGAAAGTCTTGTGTAAATGTTGCGTCGAGTTCAATCACAGCATTTATCAACGTCATGATTAATTATAATATTTGATGAGCTAATATTTGATTACCAACGTTCGCTGTGCGATCAAACAAATCACGACCGATCACGAAAGGGTTTTTTTTCCATATTCGAGTGTGTATGTGTTTGGGACGCGTTATGCAGTTTTGAGGTTCAGACAGGTAAACATTGAATTTACATTTCCTTCCTCAAGGTGCATTTAACGCGCGTTATTCAAACACCGGGTGCTAGCTTGACACCCGCATTCTAACCATGATCATACAAAAAAAAAACATTGTTCGCGTTGCACCAATCCACGTTCTGCATTCCAATTTTCGGGCCATCAACACTAGTTTGTCATTTTGGTTCCTCTTTCCTTTTTTGTACATGTGTGTGTGTGTGTGTGTGTGCGTAGGTTTTATTTCGTAGACCTTCCTCAATTCAAAGGAAAGGAATTCTTCACCACGGGTGCTCGATCGAATGAAAGCATGGTAATGACTTCCGTAAAACGGCGTTACATGATGTTGACAAAAAACAAAATCCTTTTCCTTGCAATTGCCTTACCAGTTGCTTTAAGATTGCTATTTGTGCTTCACTGTGCGCCGGATGTGCGTAGGATGGACGATTTTCTACTTTGCCGGGACGATTACAATGAAGCAGAACAAAAAGGAGAGTTTTAGAAAAATTCGTAAAAGCCGTTCAACGTACAAATAACGTTGAAGTAAGTGCGTTTGAAGTGAAACTGATTGTTGTAAAAAATAATCCAATGAGTGTTTTTATTAAAAAAAATTCAAATAAATTGAATTAAAGAGCACGAAGACACACACGGAACACACAATTAACATGCTAGGCTAAACAAATCAAACCAAAGCATATAGCGAAAACAGTATTTACAGTAAAGCTGCTACAGTATAAGCGTTATGTTAATAATGGTGGGAAACTTTCCTTCAGGAACAGTGATCAATCCACTATTGTGTTCAATATAAAACTGTTCAAGGATGGGTAATTTGGAATTGTACCATAATTTGACACAGTCAGAATTAGCTTCGTTTGGTTGCTGCAAATAATGTAGTGCAGGGATCTGCAGGAAGGGTCATCTCACCCATTTCAGATCTATCTCGACCACACGTATCGTGAGAATGTGGCACTTTCGGAACCAAAGTTGAACAAACGAGTTCAACTACACCCCTACACCAGTGCAAAATAGATCACCCAAATTGTTCGCTTGCAAAGGCATTGGAAGAGGGTGTAAGATTTCATTTCAAACAGATGTTAAACGGTTCACACAGTTTTTAGTAAAAATAGATAGCCACAGGAACTAGTTACGTTTGCGCAATATTTTGCATTACATGCATGCATCACACACCATTGAGGATCAGGACCATCAACTGCTGATAACGATCACTGTTCCAACAGCGTGTGCCGTAATTATTGGTTGATAAGAAGTTCATTCCCCTGCACTGCTTGAATCATCGTCGCGAGGGCTGTACTGCAGTGCATTAGCTTAATGTGAGCTGCAGTTCAATAGCAGGTTTCGTGTGGATCGTGTCGGCGGTTGCTTGAGTTGAGTGGATCAAGTGGTTTAAACATGTCGAAAGCTTTAGTTTGGTTATCCGTAGTCATTGCATGCTTCCACATCCACGGGTGTGAGGCTGACGCTCGTAAACCGTTCAATATGAGTCAAGTTAGTACGACGGACCCCACACGATACCATGCGTTACGATTGTTTAACAATGATCATCCTAACCGTCTGCGACCTGCACTGAAAAGTAATTGAAACTGTGTGCGAGAACTACACCTCAAGCTCCAACAAGTGTAAATGTAATTTTTTTTTCATTCTCTTTCATTCGCAGAGTGTCCAATAGCCAACATGCTATTTCCGGTAAGATGTTGCACGGAGGTGCACTAGAATGGAAGAATTATTAATTAGCATATTCTTATAACGCCTTTAGGTGAAGATATTTTCTACTCAAGAACCATACTTTTGCCCGGCAGTGTTTATTAGCGCTGACTCGCTGCTAGCTTCGGCGTTGTGCCTCAAAATGATACAACCGATGGACGATCATCCGTCGAGCCACATGTTTGTGCTGGTCGAGGCAGAGCACGTGTTCTATTACGAAGGTGGCCGCCGATACGTAAACAAAATATTCTACCATCCCAAACTGGACGAAGAACCGGCGTACCATAACGTGGCCGTTGTGAAGCTGCGCAATCCAATGTAATTCAGTCGCTCGCGTCTCACGGTGTCAGCAAATAATGTCCTGTCCTATCTTATGTTGCAGCCGCGAAACGGTGACGGCAGGCGGGCAAAGCATTGTGGCATGCTTATGGTCGGAAGTGAGTCTGCGCAATGACAGGGTATATCTGGGCGAGTGGTTCAAGTATCAGCCAGGTAGGTCAGGAAGGTGCATGGATAACATAAAAAAAGGATCAGAGCAACACAGCGGAATACACCGGCATCCACTTCGCTTTTACTTTGCAGAACAAAATGCTGCTTTCCGCTGGCTCGATCTTCCGGTCATAACGCGCAAGGAGTGTCGCGAAGAGCTGTCCAAAAGCAAAGCTAACGTACCGGAATTTGATCGCGGAGTGGTCGAATCGCAACTGTGTGTGAAGGATGCGAAAAACCGAACGATGATCGAATTTTGTGAAGCACGCACCTCCGGACCATTGTTCATGACGCTCGGCAGCACGGTTTATGTGGTCGGGATGCCCACGGTGCATATCGATGATTGCAACGTGCACGTGGAGGTGTTTAATAGGGTGGCGTCTTTTCTGGATTGGATTGAAGCTATCGTGTGGCCACATTTGGAAGCTCCGTAGGCCGTTTTGGCTGTTGTTGTTGAAGAAACATTCAAATGAATGCTTATTGTTATGTTTTAAATAAATCATACTGTTGTTGCTTTCTTAATATCTATAGGTAAGGGGACATAATTTGGTAAACGCTTACCCTGACGCTACTATTCCACTGAACTGTGTTCATACTTTCCACGTGTTCAGCTGAGTTCAACTGTAAATTAGGTTACAGTTGTTTGGACGTTAGATACCGATGACGTCGACGAGGGTTTTCGTTCTGCGATACGTTCGAGGCGATACGGAGGGTTCACAAGGGTTTTTTTTTTATTTGCACGCATGCTGTTAAAATTGTTTTTAGATTAAGTTTTACAGAAAACAAAAATGTGCTTAGATAATTGGTGGTTTGGTATTACACTTCTTAAGCTAAAAAAAAACAATTCAAGACGGTACTGGTATCCACGGATACCAGTAGTGAATAAACCAAATTAGTGTGTAGGGTACACATTAGACGCAGGGCGCAGAGGGCTGTATGCGTGTATCGTTTCCACGTATAATTATAGGCCTCGGTCAAGACGTTTACAACCATTGGAAAGTGAGAACAAGTTCTCCCGGCGTGTTTCAACCAACGTTTGTGGTTTTGTGTGGAAGAAATGTGAGATTGAGAGTTTTTTTTTGTGTCAAAAAAAAAACGGACGAACAGTGGATGTTTGCAGGCCGCAAGGAATTAAATTATTATTCTTTCATTAGTAATAATGGGTGCAAACTGTGCCACGGATTATGTTTTGTGAGTGGTGAATTTTGATTCTTCACGCGTGATGAAAGACGTTAAACGGAATTGTAGAAAGGATTTTTTTCCTCTTTCCGGGTATAAAATCCATGAGTAAAGATCTATACATGAAGTTGGTTTAAATAGGTAGCAGTGTAAAACGGCAAAATGCGGCTTTCACCTATGACAATTACTGTACGAAGACGCGTCAAAATGTGTTCTACATAAAATTCTATACAAAATAAAATTATCTGTTCCGATAGGACAGCAAAACGATATGGATCCCATGATAAGGACACGGTAGAAAGCCCGTGTGAACTACAGGCTTTCATACAGTTTCATACTCTACCTGCGTCTTCAATGTTGAGCAGATAAATTGTAGTTAATGAAGACAGGCAACGGTTCATTCGAAAAATCGCATATTCAGATTCGCTAACCCGTCCCTGAAGATCTTGCCTGGCAAAACATTATCCTGAAGGGGTAAATATCGATTGCAACATCGAAAGGCATTTAATGCGTAACGGCAATCATTTGCGCCGATGCTGGCATCCCCTCCGAGAAGCGCAAATGCTGCCTTGCGTAATTAACTCCGAAATTGGTAATAAAACCTGGTGATAATATCGTGTTACCTAATATCCGATCGAATTGCCAAATTCCCATGCACGTTCACAGGGCGAAACGTAAGTAGTTGGGCATAATTTATTCCTCCTTCGTGATTATCAGATATCACCACCAGGCTTTTTTTTTAGAAAATTATCCAGCACATCAGTTATTTAAGCAATTGGCTGATTCTCTCACGTTGAGGATGGTTTGAGAAAGAACCCGCGGGATACTGCAAGCTGCTGCAGAACGTTGTGCTGGTAGTTGTATTCTAGTTTTAAAGACAACCGTCAACAGCCGGATCAGAAAGTAAGTAACATCTGGTACGTGTCATGATAGAGCAACAAAATGAGATTTTATTCGTGCCGGTTGAGTGGTTGAAACGGTTGACCCGCGGTTGATTGGGACGAATCGTAAATGGAGTGAAATGCCACATAAACTGACCACACGCAGGACGATTTGTGATTTTAGCAGGCCTTTCCTGCGCGTCAATGTCATCCATTCGGTCATACCTTTAACTAGGGTGGCAATTAACTTTAACCGCATCGTAAGGTTATAAGGTGCGGTAATAAAAGGAAAAACTGTATGATGATGTCCAGTAATCATAAAAATGCACGGTTCATCATACGTTGGTCATTGTGGTCAGTCGGGGTCAGTCGCTTTTACTATTTCATTAGACCCATGTAGCTACTGTGCGGTTCATACATTACTGTGAGACTATGAGATTATGGTCGACCACACTGTGCTTAGGATCGCCTGTTTGTACATTATAGGGCCTAGAGATCTCTGCGCTAGTTAAGCGTTTTTCTAGGTTTAGTGAATTTTGCTCCGTATATGCTCACCCTAGATGTCTTCTTGACGTCGTCTAAATGAATGATTTGTCCGTTCTAAGAGGAATGAAGCCCTGTACCTGATCTGTAGTAGCAGTTTTGTAAAACACATGATCATCACATGGTAGAAAAGAAGACAATATAATAATTGATTGTCAACATTGTTCTAACGCTCAAATACTCCAATTCAAAGTGGTTTATAAATCTTTTACTCGACTCTGTGATTTCATTCAAAATATCTGCCTGGACGTTAGTAGAACAAAATTGTTTTTCCGTGTGGCTTAAAACAAGTCCAGCGGAACGTTGTCACCCGTGAAAAAGCTACTGTACGTGCGAATAATAATGCCTTTCGGTAGAGTTTGCCCTGAAATGCAAGGGTTCTGCATTCTACGCGGATTATATTGAACCAGTTCCAAGGCTACCGGAGCGTGACATTGTTTTTGCGTCTTTCACTTACTTTCACTCACCTTGCACATACAATCAGGAGGGAGAAAAAACACCGTTCCGCTTAATTGCATGCAACGGTCAAGTCTATCTGATGTCAATGTGCCCACATGCCCACTAGCTGTAGTCGCTATGTGCACAGAAATCAGTGTGTCATCTGCAATGGTTGATCGGGATGATCTAAATCCTCACCAAAATCCGCTCGCCTATGCACAATGCCCTCGGAAGTTCCCGCATAATTTGAACACTTCGTACAAACGAGCTGGTGCAAAGGCGAGCATTTGTCCGTGCTTGGTGACCAACCGATACAGGAGGGCATCATGTAGGACAGGACACATTGTACGAAACGGTGGACATAGATTTATGTGAACGGTAGTGCCGAATGATATTCGTGCGTGACCTGATCGATCGCGTGAAAATGCGGGCTAAATATGTGTGTTCCCCGTACCTAGCCACAAACCAAACGGGCGTTTGGTGCTGGGGTTGAGATACTATATGTAGTTCAGTCGCTTTTATACAAAAGTGCATATATGTGGTACCATTTACCGCCTTGCCGTTCTGTCCGAGAACTCTCCAGGGTTACAGAGCCAAAGGAAAACTAACTCAAGGCAAGCGAAATGGCAAACCAAGCCCTCTTGGTGTTGTACGGCTAAAGAAGAAGACCCACTGCTGTACCTTGTCAGAATTGGTCACGTTGGTTATTGGTGAGTCTCATCGTAGGATGAGCGAACCAAAACCTAATCTGCTTGCTCATTATTTCTACAATCAGATCGGGCAAGGTGTGCAAAAAAAAAAAGATGGGACGTAATTGAAAATCTATTTATGTAAATTTTTAAGCAAAATGAAGCGAGAAAACTAGTTAATGAAGTTTTTGAATTGATGGTTTGGATCAGGAAAACCCCTTATCCTATACCTTACCTGAGCCGGTGGGTGTACGCTTTAATCCTGTCAGTGGCTTTCCACGATGAGGCCCGAACCTGCTATCAGAACCTCGTCTGATGTTCGTTTATTTAGTGCAAATTAGTTCTCCTCAGCTTAAAGCGGCGAATGAGCCTCTAATAATAAACCAAAAGTTCACATCAGCTTGGTTGCAGACATTTACAGCATGCGGTACAGGTGTGAGCTGAACTGAATTGGTCGTGTCCGTTGTGTCTGTTGTGGCATTGTGGGCATTTAAATTTCATACACTTACCTTGTTTTGAAAACATTTCTTACGCTCTTACGATCATGCTTAATCCTATATTGAAATGAGAGATTTTTTAAATTAAAAATCCATCGGCTAATTTTACGAAAAATTCCAGACAAGATTTTTTCGGTATGAATTCAGACGAAAAGTTTGACAGTGTTCAACATAGCCAACTGAACTGGGTGACTGCCATCTAAGCTGGGTTTCGGCAAACAGAATCCCCGGTTCCGGTTTTCTTCTTAGAACACGTTTCCTTATAGACACACGTTTTGCTACAACAGAAATCGGTGCTATAAGGACGTGCCGACCAGGGAACCGGTTCTGGCAAGACAAAATGCTGCGGTATCACAATTGGAAAGATACACGAGGGCCAATTTCGTGTTTCTCAAGGTCATTGTCGAAGATTTCGCGCATCGGCATGAAACATACGCTACGATTGGGACGGTTCTGGACGAGAAGAGGCGTTTGTAGCGAAGAGATACACGTGAGACTATCTAACGTGTTGGGTAAAACGGTTTTAATATTTTACAAAATATCTAACCTACAAAATTAGTGGCTCAAAGCGAGTTTCGATATTAACGATGTAAATGTACACAGTATTGCTGCTAAACTCCCAGCGCAATCTCCTAATAGGATTTCAAATTATTACCAAAATTCGAGAAACATAATAAAGCAATAATAATTCTTCTGTAGGCCGGAACAACAATTAAATAACGCATCCTTCAATACGCAGTGCGTCTGAAGGTGTAGTTTCCGAAGTTGGGCTTCTCTAACCGCCGATGCTCGTCACGGATTGGTGCCCGTAATTGTTCTAATTGGCCCGCTCCTAATGAGCCTTTTAGCTGCCAGTAGTGTGAGGTTTGTGGTGTTTTGGTTTTAGATTTACGCAACGCAACGAATACGCACGTCGTCGTGCTGGGAAAATGGAGAAGTTTTATTCAACATATCCGTTCAACCATACCGATGAGCATGGGGCAAGTCGTTTAACTTAATTAGTGACAGTAAGGAATTCTCCGTGAGTCATTATTTTTTGTGTACATGCTCGATCGTTTCTGGGGTATGTCGTGCGCCGTATGGGGACATTTCGTTGGTGTTTTGGGGTAGGTTTTGATTTTAGATCGATCGTGAACTATCTATCCATCTAGGAACGAACTACCGTCTTCATTTTACCGTCCCGGAATGTTGGTCCCCATCAAAAGGGTCCTCAGTGAATAGCGTAATATTGTATAAGATCATGCGTTACATGGTCTGGTGAGGACAGGGAGCATTCTTTACAGCCGATCTTAGCTGGCTCGATAGTTGGTGATGGCAGCTACATGATAGACCAGCTCTGCTAATGTTCGTCGAACGTTCGTTCTTCAAGTGACACTACATTCGGTCGAATGTTATTTCACCTTCGATCAATCTAACTGGTATCCAGCGTACTGGCATTGCCTTCAGTGCACAACACGTGGTTTGTGTGACTTGAGGCAGTAGTAAGTGGCCTAACACGGGTGGATTAGCATTTTACATTTGTTGTGATCCAGCACAACGGCTGAAGCATCGGTGCAACGACGAAGATATTTAAAGGCGCGTTTTATGCTTGCAGAAAAATGCGAATGCTTGCGAATTCCGTACCAAAGCGAATGAACGACATACGGGTGCACGGTTGCCTACCATTCCTGCGGTGGTATCCCTAGGCTGCCTTCGCGCCAGAGGACGTTGCGCTGCTCGTGGTTCCTGGTTTGTCAAAAACCCCCGCCCGTTTTACGTTGGCTTGCCTGTTCTAGCAGCGCCCCATCTCGCTCTGGTGCGTTCCGTGTGCACCTCAATTGCACCCTTCGGGACAATCGCTTCCTGAAACAGCAGCTCGGGTTTTGAGCGGCGACAGTGCGCGATGAAGCAGCAAAGGATAGAGGGAAAACCGTTGAACGAAGCGAGATAGGTAAGAGCGCTGAAGTACGAGCCGCAAACGAGGGTTCCAACGCTTAGGGTCGACCAGGCAGAAACTTGAGGTGTGTGTGCAGGACCTCTCAAATCGAATCGTAACTGTCCGACGCGAAGGACGTATTTCAGTGTCCCGGGAGCTACGCAACGTGCTCGGTGAAATTTTCACGTGTGCTTCGTGAGGACTGCTCGATTGCATTGCACGAAAGGTGCAGAGCGTGCTGCGAACAGAGTTACTGGAAACGGATCAATGTTCGAGAAAAGACACAACGTGCTTTAGTGCTGCTGTGTTTTGGTGCAAACCAAATGAATTGTGGTCAACTAGTCGACTGGGGAGAGTGTTACCCTTGGAAGGGTTAATGTGCGTGAACCGCTGTTAATCGTGTGGAGTGTGGATTTAAAAAGCAATTGGAACACTGAAATGGAGACTATCTGCACTGTGTACAATCAAAAATGTCTGGAACGTAATTTTCCACTGCTGTGCGAATCGAGCAGAGCGGTATAGTGAACTGTAGCGACTGCATCTTAGAACACGTACAAGAACAATATCGGCCGTTGGATCTGCCCGGACAACGGGAGAAGGATCAAGACATCAGTTCGACAGTATCACCCGGTGAGTACGTGAAATGTCTTCCAAACGGGGCAACAAATTGTACATCAATTCAAATAATTATACGACAATACCGCTTCAAGCCGTCATAGTTAAAAAATAAATAAATAAATAACAAATAATTATGCAAGTGAGGAAGTAATTGTGCGAGCTACCGGAGTTGTGTTAATGTGCGCACGTTTTCCATGCGCTCTTGACATTATCCGGCTGGTTAAGAGTTTTCCCACAATTTCGCGCCGGTGCGCGAGAGGCCGTAAGTGAATTCCGAAATGTTTCCTTGAACGCCTCGCCAGACAAACATCCTGCCATCGAAAGCTAGTTGTTCGCCGTACATGCGCGATCCCACACCGTGACGGTAAATTTATGCACCGATCTTCTCTACACTACCGCCGAGTCTAATGTGGTGTAAAGTCAGTCGTGTGAGCTGTCTCGCCGTGGCACAACCGGGTGCGGAACAGCTGGAATCATGCGGTCAAGGAGAAAAAGATCGGCCGTTTACTGTACTGAGCGACCGTCCGCCCGTCCATTCATTGATGCTTCATGCCTGTGCTATGTTGAAAACGTTTAAAATGTAAAAAATTGCTTTTCTAGCGCAAGGCTTATGAAATGCAATAATGGGGTTTGTGTTTCGAATCGGGTGTGTGGTTCGCGCTTTACCGATACGAACGCACCTCCGGGGCCGCGTATGTCGTCGTTGCCGTGGTGAGCCGAAGAAACGCATTCAACCAGATCCCTTTGCGTGACGACCTGCACTACGCTGCGCTGCGCTCCTATGACTGCACACCGTTGATAAGGCTTTTTAAGTTCAATTACATGTCGATGTGCTGAGTTTGTACATGGTATTTGTGCTTCCGTAGAATGGTTTCGCGTGGTAAGCATGAAGATGGTTCTTCCTGTTTTATAAATTACTTATCAAATTATTTATAAAACTTAGAGTCTCATAGATCATTTGCCAGTTTTGCAAACATTCAAGATATATAAAATCATATCCCGAACGGCAGGGAAATAAGCAGCAATAAATAATCGTAAAACCGTATCGCTCCCTTCATATGTATGCTCCAAAAGTAGATTATAAAAAACATTAGATTTGAGCCTACAACTAGTGAGGTATTCGGCCCGGACCGGTGAATGGTTAGCTTAGCGAAAGTTTAGGGCTTCCTTTCCTTGAAAAAATTTTATCCTGCTGTGTCTGTTGCCATCCAAGCCTAAAATCTATACAAATTGAATTTACCAAATGACCATCATGTAGGAATTGTTAGGCATTATTCTAATGCTTCCTGCCAACGCTGGCACCACCATGCTCGGCCTAACGATGTGCTATAAATTTACAGATTAAACTCGTTAACGTAGGATTTGAGAACGTGCCAGCGAATAAATCGCACGGGGGTTGACGGACGGACGGTAAGGAACACCAGGCATTGTGTGAGTGCAATTGGGGCAAACTGTTTCCATTGTATTTGCACGTCGAATTGTTCTGAGTATTTCATCAATTGAATTGTGTGGTAACATTCGCGAATGCAATTCTTGAAATCTGTTTCCGTTGCGCTCGGGCGTAGGTTCGGCAAAGGGTTCCGCAAAACCCACTATCGACCGATCGCAATTCGCAAAGCAACGCGAACACAGCGAAGCGATTGATAGTTTGTATGCTAATGAAAAGCTATTTGTAGCATTTGTTTCCTTTCGCATTTAGGGAGGAGAAGGGTACTTGTTGCTCTTAAATACCTGTTAAAATAGGCGAAAGGGAGACCTTAACCAAATCTGTACGGTCTAGCATCGAATTGATAATTCAATGATAATTAATGAACTTGTCTATCCGCTTGGTATTGAATGCTTCATGGGCGAGCTTTTAGTTTGCTTGTGTTTCTAAACCTGTTGATGCACAACAAAAAAACCGTTAAACAACCATGCTCACAAAGCGAAGGCATATTCCGGTTCGGTGTGCAGGAATAGGATACGCTTCAACACTTCTTCCGTTGTAGGGTGTCATTAGTTGTGATCTTTTTTCGATTCAAGTCTCTGCGAACAACAGGATTGTTGTCTTACCTTACGGATTTAGTCTCACCAACTGTGTTCATTCACTGCTGGGACGGCAGTGCTGGCCGGACCGAAATCTTGACGCCGACAGAATTCAGCTGTGTCCAGCTCAAACCTAGGAGGATTAAGCGCGGTGGACTATCTATTGCTCCGTTGCTTTGTTCCTCGCAGGGACCCATCGAGATTTGATGGGTGAAACCGTTCCTGTTTGCTTCTGGGAGGGTACCGTATGTATGTACAGTAGACAAGCACAATTGTGCGCAGTCATAGGCCATCGCAAGCATTGGCACATTGGTCTCAAATAAATGTGGCCGGAATTTCGGAAAAGACAATCAGTGTGTCGGGTGTTCCTTTACATGACGCAGTTGGTGCTGCTGATGTCAACGAGGGTTCATTATACTACGTTGCGCCTCAGTGTTCCTATGCGTCCCGCAGAAAGGCAGGACTCGTTGAACGTTGATGACAAGTCAAAGGCACCAATCCATGTCAAAAACTGATCATGTATCCATCCCTTTTAACATATTTTCGAACACAGTATGAATGTCGAAGTGTTTGGCTTCATCCAAAGAGGAGGGTGTAACCCTTTGCCTGTGTGTTAGGTGCCGATGAAACGATCTCTCAGTTACCCACACACTTCGAGTTGATCATGGTTGCAAAAGTAAGGTAAAAAAAAAACACAAATTCTCTTTCCCAGACGGTGCATTCAAAACCACCGAAATACAAATAATATTCGCCAGTGCGAGGAGCGCATAAATATTGGCACACTTCCGTACGGGTTCAGCATGAACCAGCTTTTCGATGCGTTAGGGTGACCAGCAGGGGCGTGTATGAAACACGCAATGACTAAGGGACCCTACCTTCGATGATACACAATCTGCAACACCCTGATTGATGTGTAAACGGAACAAGAGTAGCATTAAAGAGTTAATCATTGTGATTTGCAGTCAGTTTTGGCTTATGGAATAAATATGGGTGTGTGGCAGCAACGGGAGGTTTGGAACATGATGGTGGAACTACCATGAGAGATTACCCAGGTACGTTTGAACACTGCATGCATATTGGTACTATTAGAGGCGTTTCAATCAGCTCATAATTTAGACGACAGGGCAGTCCATTTTTATGTGGTTAATTTTAAAACCAGCTTTGAGTTACGCGACACAAACGAATGTTAAGCGTAATTGGTTTAACATTGGTACGATTAGCTGTTGGCACGGCGAAATGAGTATAGAATGCGTTTTAAATATTTATTTCATTTGCAGACTTGCTAGCTCAAGTCGAGCCCGACGCGTACACGGACGGCAAAACTCCGTGTACTCCTTCAGCCGTTCACTTCTTCCAGTCAAGCGATGCGATGTTGGCGCGCTGCCCGCGTTTACTTGCCCCTGGGGTTGTGCGTCGTATGCTGATGAGAGATTAAATTAAATTAAAATTAAAATATTTAAATAAACACAACCCTCCCGGGCCGATATCACTCGGTGTCATCTTGGGAGACCTCAAGCTTACCCGGCACGATCTCCTTTCTCGCCGAAGGATATAGGAAGGCTTAAAGATTTTAACCTGGCTCTAGCTGGCCTGGACCAGCTGGATGCTGCTGCTGCTGCTGCCGGCATTCGGTGATGGTAAGTTTTACATCCCAAGCCGTACGGACGGAATGGCGTGTAGCAACATTCGATTCAGGTTGTACCCCGATTCTCGAGGGGTGAAGTACATCTTCACGGACCGATCCTGGGATAACAGCGCAGTTTGTCACAATATGTTTGGGAATGTGGAAAAAATGAAGAAAATTTATGAGCTCTTTCCTTTCCTTCAAAGCTGCCGTGCGTATGCTTAAAAACCCTCGGACCCTTATCTCGGCTTATCCGGCCTGCGCAAATGAAGGTGCGCGTGGCAAACCGTACTTCGGGAGGCTGGAAGCTTTTGTTTCAGTTTAAACGCTCTACCGGAATGAAGGCGAGCCAGCGCTGATCAAACCCCATTAGAGCGGCAAACTTGGGAAAGATTAAATTAAAAAAGCTCCGCTCTATATGATCTCGGGTACGACACTTTTCGATACGTGCAATAACGTGTTAGATGTGCTTATGGTTTGCCTATGTCGAAAGGAGCGAAGCAATCCTCTTAGAAGTTGATCCATTCTGATCAGTTTTGCTTGCTCTAGATGCACAGAGCATACCTTTTGGTGATTAACAGCAGAATTTTCGGCCGGTATTTACTTCGAGTACGGCCGTCCCCTTTCTGGACGCTTGCGGGCAAGACATCCGCTCAATGGATGCTAGGAGCAATGTAACGGGCCTAGAGCCCTTTCCGGAATCCCCTATTTAAAGGGTAAGCGTAGCCTGTAAACAGAAAAAAACTAGCCTTCGAAACATACCATACAGTCGGATGCTTCGACCGCTGGACGATGTGTTTCAGAACAGTAGACCAAAAAAAACCACACACACACACACATACACACACCCAGCCAGATGGTTCCTTTCTCCGAGTGTCATTAACATTTCCTTGTGCAGGAAGGCATGGGCCAACTAAACAAATACTTATCCGGAATTCAATAACCAGGGGCCAAGAAAGTTTACGGCAACCCGCGTGTCACAATAGGTTGGTGAAAGCAGTAGCAGCAGCACTTGAACGAATCCTGCACGCGTAGTTTTCCGCGGGTCATCGCACAGGACTTGTTCGTACATGCCGCGGTTCGCTGTTAAAGCGTGCACTATTATTTGAAGAAGTTACATTAGCTTAGGAAGGAAAGAGGTCTTTCTCGCGGGGTTGAAGGTTAAGTGAAGTAGGGCCAGGACGACACTGGAGAGGCGTGGAATTGAATGAGAAACGATAGTGCCCTAGACAAACCGCTAACCAACAATGAGTGTCGCGGGACAAAGACAGTGTGAGGTCCGCTATTACGCATTAAGAGGATTAGCGGTAGCGTTAGATTCCACGGTGTCCGCAAAGTGTGTATTGCACCGGCCGGCCGTGTAGTCATAGACAATCATGTCAGCGCGCACGCCCATCGGAAGGGGTTGCGGAAGGACGGAAGTGCCCATTGGCAAGGTGCAATGAAGAATAAAATGGTTCATTCTGAAAAGGATGTGCCAAGAGATGTAAAAGCTGAATGAACAGGCCATAATAGAGAAAACATTAGAGGAAAGTGCGAGGACCACCGTGGCAGGTAAATAATTGATTTGCATTTCGACTAATGGACGAGATGTTAATTCGTAGAGGTAGTCAGAATTATAAATATCATCTAATAAAGAAGGTTTCAGCTGCATTCTCCTTTAAATGTCTAATGTGTCCGACTTATTTGCAAGAGTCGGAAGCATCTTCAAGCTAGTGCTGTTGCTAAAACTAAGACCAAGTGCTAACCTAAGTCCTTCTTCCTATTATGCTTAAGAAAACAATAACTAATAACGATCGGTACTCTGTGTAAGTACATATGACCGTGAGCATGTAAATGGTAAATGAACTAGATAGAAAGCATTAGGTGACGCTTATACTCTAGGGCGCAGACATATACTTTTGTGGGTCTGTGTCGTCGTCTTCGTCCTACTTTAGGCAAGTAATTGCATGATGGTGCATTACAAGGCAGTAATGGAACAGTTCGTTTGATTGGCAGGAGCAAAAAAAAGTTACTCTCGCTCTCGTGGGAAATATGAGCGACTGCAAAGCGACCGCCTCAAAGATAAAGGATGTAATATGGGTTACTCGCTTGAGGGATAAATAGAAATCAAGCCCAACGTGTAGATATCGCTAAAGGACGAGGAGGGCAATGTAAAAAGGTCCAGCAATCTTCGTACCAAAGCACCAGGAACACTCTCTACCACGGGTCGACCGGCCCGGGACATGTATCCGACTTTTCGGTGCCAGTGTTAGAGCGGTGAAAGATTTTCGAGCAGCCAGTCATCCTGTGTAGATATTATGCGAAAACATACATGGAAATGGAAAGGGATGAGACATATGGGAAGGCGACAGCAACCATAAGGGGCCAGTACTGGAAGGGTAACCGTGCGGATAGAGTCTTGGTTGAACGCAAGCAATGTCACTTTCATCAAATGTTTCTCGATCACCGTGCCACACTCATGATACGATTCTGCATTATTGTGCCCATGCCAGGGTGTAGGGTTACATGTCAAACAAACGTCATCGATAGAATAAGTTGGCGCCATGCAATCTCCAGGCTGTTTCGGTCTTCCGGTGTGCGCTTAACGGGTGATCCTGAGAGTGATGTCATCTGTTAGTGACTCTCCACATCTGTTATTGGAGTGGAGCGATCGTGCATAGGAATAGTGCTATTTTTAATAGTTACGACAGGCGTAGTGCAGTGAAATGAACGTCATTTTACTTCATTTACATTTTCGGTATTGATATTACCGTTGATCGGTGGCAAAAGTTAGGCCAGCTCGCAAGCGTAACACACGCGAGGAACAGTAAACGGCATAAGAAAGGTTGGGAAGTTTAAAGAAATGAAATTGGAATTGGAATGAACTTACTTCCAATCATTGAATTGAGCTCAGCCACGACTTTTCTTGCTTGATGTCTACGTAAGGCACACTACATGTATTTTACTTACAAAGAGAGGACCTTAAGCAATAAACTAGAAAGTCAGAAACCATAAAACTCTTTTCTCATGGGTCCAATCGCTGTTCGGATTGAACCTATCATTAGATACAGTATTGCACAGAAAAATCCATGTCTTATGATACGCTCCCAGCGGATAAGAGAGTTCTTTTTTCGGTTAGTAGCATCTTGCCCGAACAAAAAAAAAGGTAATTGTATATACAAAAAAATAGAGTAATGGTAATTTATAATCTGGCTGCATCTTAACGTGTGAGTTACATGATTGAATCTGTTTTTTTTTTGGGTTTTTTTTGTTTGTTGCTCCATGATGGGACACACTGGCAGGGTATGTTGATTTTTTTGTTTTGCTGACGGAGAAAGTTTTTTTTTTCTATCATATTTTACTACAGTCAGAATCATCCGACATTAAGCTGTGCGAGCCTTCGAGGTTGTAAAAAAGAAATCACTATGGGCACACTTGGGGGAAAACAAAAAACAAAACCGTACAATCCTTCTGGGTGAATGTTCGTGGTATGTCAACGGTCCTCGAAACAGCGAGTGAGAAGATGTACAGTGATGTCACTACGTGTATGACATGAGTGAAGAAGCATAGTTTCGGAAGATGATAATTGAGAAAAAAAAAGTTAAGTAAGTCACAACATCTACGGAGGGCCACACTGTACCTGAGGCTGAAAAAAATCAAACCCTTTCTGGGTATGATTGTTTTTTGTCTCCCAACGATCGTTCTTTCTACCTATAATCGTTTTGATGAACCTGAAGGGAACTCCTGGGGCGACTGCTGGTTGCTGGTAGAACACAGCGGGAGGTTATTAGGTGCATTAGCATTCGGCAACAATTACAATAACATAAATATTCCTTTTCCTTCCTGATCCGATATAATCAGCCTTCATCCTCTACTAGTGCCGTACTAGGCGAAACAGATATGCCAACAAACTGCAGGATCGTCGATGCGTCACTATGGCGGTTGCTTTTAGCTTTGATAAGTAATTAACTTTACTTTGAACTTCCAGATCTTAGCTGAAATTCTTTCCATTCAACTGTGTATTTGGCACATTCGTTTTCCATTGCAAATTTGATGTACAATTCAGCTATGTTGCCGCTAACCGGAGCATAAGCTGAGTGTGCCCAAAAGAAATAGCAATCTAGAACGAACGCCAGACGTTCGTTCGTTCGTGAGCGAGATTTAAATGGTCGAATAATAATATTTTAATGAGATTCGTAATTCAAATAAGTACCAGGGTCGATAGTTTCGCATTCATCTAACCCACGGCAATTGCTAATTTACGGGCAAGATATAGCCGGTTAGACCGGTAAGATTGTTGAGTCTTGAGACAGTAAACCGGTTACAACTGGCCTACGGACGCGTTGCAAAAAACATATGCACGGACAAAAGGATAATGTTCGCCAATTTGCAATTGGCGCGAACTCTGTGATGCGGTACCTAGCGCCGTGTGTGATCTAGCGGAGATATACCTTTGCTGCAACACTAATGCAGATATGGATATGCAAATGCAGGAAATGGTGAAAAGTAACGTAACTCGTTTTGTTTGGAACATGGATGGAACATGGAACCGGATAGCACTGACCTTTACGCGATTCCGGTTAGATGTCGCGAATCTTTCAAAGACGACCAGGTTCGTCTTGGATAGGAGCAAAAAAAAAAAAAAGGCTGGGAAAATACAAGAATTCGCGCTGGCTGCAAGCTTACAACAGGAGATAAGGACAGATTGTATCCGTTTTGCGACCGAGAAATCCGATGCAGCACACATCGGTGAGAAGACGACGGTGAAGAATGTGCATCGAGTTTTAGAAATATGACCAAGGCTGCCCTTTCCAGGTCCGTTAGAACCGGGCCGGAATTAACTTCCTGATTGTTCAACTGTGCCAATAATTTCTTTGCCAATTTGGACCGTTTACCACACTCGTTTTCGCACAGACACAAGGTCGACACGGCTGCCGTCTTACCCTCGCCAAGATGCAATTTCCACACGGGAATGGATGCATGCATGGCGTTACAGTTTAAAATTTATTTATTTTTCCAGTGCACCGTGCACTCTCTCTTTCTCTCTCTCTCTCTGTATTCTCTGAACGCCAAATTAGAGCTCATTCACCGAAGGGCCACCAAGAAGCCAGCAGCGGTCGGCATGTGTATGTATTCTGGCGGACTAATAGATTAATCGGGCCCTCCCTGTTCGGTGAAAGCACGGGCGTGAAACAAGATTCGTGTATAATCTGTGGGAAAAGGAGATCACTTCCTTGGTTCGGCGCTGCACTTACCTGCCTTATGCGCTGTTCCGTTTTCTACGCATGGTTGGGCTTCATTGTGTGATCATTTTGGCAGACTTGCACTTTTTTTTCTTTATTTCGCTGGCCTCGGTAAGACTGTGCCCTTTTTTTCTTGGACCTTCTTGGCCGCCGCATAGCACATCGGGTATTGTGTGAGCATCACGCAACAGAACCGGATATTTGAAAGGTCGCTTTTCATTCATCAGCGTGTGCAATTTTGCTTTTCTGCCGCAATTTTTGCAGCTGGTAGTACGCTGTCTTCTCCGGTCTTGTAAGGGCATGTTTTGGCGGTATATAGTAAGGTAGCCAAGATATCGCGCTCTCGCTTCTCGTTTGTATGGGGATAGCTGTAGAGCTGCAGAAACTCCCTGGAATTGAGCTTTAAAAATTAGTTTAAGAAGTAGAAACAGATCATGGCTGGGAAAGTTGTAACAAGGACCTACATAGCATTTGTAATCACAGTTACCATCCCACCATCGAAATTGATAGTTATAATTTCCTAGCGTTTCAACCTCATTTTTACAAAACAAATGGTGTTTGAGAAATATATTCCTGATAACAGTCTGTCTGTAAATTTCTCCTTGATCCTCCTTCTTTGTTAGAGTTGTGCATGATCATATGTTCAGTACAAGAATCTCGCCAAACCTATGAAAAGCATTGGTAAAAGGTGTTCGACTACTTGCCTTCCTCAAGGTGCAAACACACATCGAGTCCTCCTCTGTCTTACACATCGTTGCTGAATACGGTTCGTTACAGGGGATTGGCGAACGTCTGGCCGACCGAGTTCCGCCGGATGTCTTCTATCCCAAAAAGGGATGAAATTGGATCAAAATCACCAGACAAACAAACGCAATTTACCTTTCATTGTATTTTCTTTCACTTTTACTCATTCATCATCCATCGTCTGCGTTCTGCCTCTCCTCGGGCCGCCTTAGCCTGCTAGTGACGTTTCGTGTGTGTGTGTGTGTGTACGTTCCTCCTCCGGGCAAGTTGCGTTAGTTTGTTTTCCTTCTTCTCAGCACAGCTGTGAAATTTCTCGGTTTATATACGTTCTTACATTCGGGGGGGTATGTATAAGACGGTCGGGTCGGTGTACATGTATAAAGCAAAGGTGTTCTGGTCTTCTGTATTACATATTTCTGTTGAGATATTATAATTATCAAAAGAAAACAGGAGAATAACTGTCTTTCTAAAAATGATGTTTTGTCAAGTGTGGAAATCAATGGATAATGCCTGGTCATTATCGTTACACTTCGATCGTGTTGTGCTGTAATTTATTCCTAACTACATCCCAAATTTATTCTAAATATCTTCAATAGCTGAAGTAGCACAAGTAAAAACGATGCATTCAAAGATTACCTGACACTCTGCAACTCGGTGGCCCCGACTGTTGTTGTAATAATGGAGCGCAAAAAAAGGAAAAATTCAAGGTTAAGGGATAGGGACAGACTACAGACCAACCATGAGCCTCCAAACACACATTGCAAAATAGAACAAAACGCAAAGAAATCACACACCGATGCCGGAGAAGAAGTCCTGACAAAGGCGTCCCTCTTGACTTCAACAGTCGAGATTTTCGCGCGCAACCGACCACACTGGCTGCTGGTAGGTTGGCAAAAAAGTGCACACACACACAGAACATCTATCTTCCTTGTGCTTGGCAAGCTGATGAATTACCTCCTCAAGACGCATGGGGAATATGGATGAGGTGGAGAATTACCGTAGTTAAAAGTCCTGCCAGCGACACGATTCCTTTGCAATGATCTGAGTGCTCCAAGAGCTACGTGTGAGCAAAATCCCGCTTCGTGGCAGTTGCCGTCCTCGCCCAGTCTTTACGCATACGCACCATTGCACGAAGAAATGGGACCAGAGCTTTAGAAAATCTTTTTTTTCATTCCATCGCCCGTGGCGTTTGTGCAAGTTGCGAATGGATTAGACCGTGTGTGTGTGTGTGTTTGTGGTACGGTGGTGTTGGTTAAATCCTATTCCTGCGGCTATTTTGCATTTGGATGGATTGACGGGAGGGGGGAAATGTACGCATATTGCAGCGCCTGATTCGCGGCAAAGTTGGGAGGTCTACGAATCTGCGCGCTCTGCCGGTGGATTGTGTTTATTCAAATCTTGCGGCTCCTAGCCCTTGCCGTTCCTCACTCGTCTTGTTGTGCCAAGGGTACGCAGCGCAACGCGCCTTGCGGGGTTTGAACAAGCTGTGCAGCATCTCGGAGAACGCTGGCGAGAAAACGGAACTCCCGTCGCTACTCTGAAACGCAATCGCGTACTGAGGTTTCAGTTCCGGTGCCGGAATCCGGTTGCGCCAATAATTGCTCAATCGGTCGGGGTTTTGGTTTCGGAGCAGTCCGGCGCAAAGCGATTAAATGCCTTGCGGCTGCGGGTGCCATGCCCGGGTATGGCGGAAAGCGTAAATCACGATTTTAGCATCTGCTGCGACATTCACAATCGGAGCTCCGACTGATTGTCTGCGTGCAAAACCTTTGGGTAAACAATCATCCGTCCGTCCGTTGGTGTTGGTAGCATTTGAATGACATACAACGGTCATCGGTGTGTAAAAGTTATCAGGCTTATCAACAGTAAACGAGATTGAATTGTCATGCTGGAATGTTCGCATGCTGGCTTTATAACTCGCGTTGTAAAGCTGTATCCGTGGTCAGTGTGCCGAAATCGTTGCAATCATTTCAGAACCACTCGAACCAAACGGCAGGAAGATGAGCAACGCTACTGCTGAAACCGTTTACGAGCACTTGATGGCCGGTGCACGACAGATCGACGACGAGACAAGTCTGCATGATATAATCGATCGGGTGGTAGAGAGTGGTCCCCACGACGAGCCGATCCACGTGCTCGAGGTGGACAGTGTAGTACAGCGATACACGGAATGGGTGCGTCACATGCCACGCGTAAAGCAGTATTACGCGATCAAAAGTAACGATGCGGACGCGATCGTGGAGACGGTTGTGCTTCTCGGTGGTGGGTTTGACTGTGCATCCCAGAGTGAGTTGGAACGAGTGCTTGGGCTGGGTGTTCCGCCGGAGCGCATTATTTATGCACAGCCGTCGAAAAGTGTTGCATCGCTGAAACTCGCACGCCAACGGTGCATTCGAACCGTGTTCGACAATGAATTTGAATTGGACAAAATTGCTAAACACTATCCGGAAGCTGAGTAAGTACGGTGGACGCGGAACGGTTGGCCACTACTGTGCTGAAATAAATGCAATGGTTCGTCTTCCTTTTTAGGCTACTGCTAAGATTCCGTTACGATTCGGCCAACAGTAAAATCAATCTGGGAACAAAGTTTGGCTGTGACGCTAACGAAGAAGCGCATCAGCTGCTGGATCGTGCTCGCGATCTTGGGATGAAGGTGGTTGGCTGGTGCTTTAACGTCGGGTCGATGAGTTACGATGCGGAGGTGTTTTACGGTGCGATTCGCACAGGGCGCAGTATAAGCGATTATGCCGCATCGATAGGATTTCAATTCCGTGTACTTGACATTGGGGGAGGGTTCGTTGGCGATAAGGATGATAACATTGGTCGGTACGCCGATCACATTAACCGAGCGCTGGAAGAGTTCTATCCCGACTGCAGTTCGCTGGAGGTGTTTGCTGAACCGGGCCGGTACTTGTGTGCTGGAGCAGTAACGAACGTGGCCGTAGTGCAGGGTAAACGGTACTTCCGCTCGGGGAACACCATCACCGGCGTTGGGTATTACTTGAACGATGGTATCTATGGCACGTTCTACAGCACGAAATATCGAGGCCTCGAATCCAAGGCAGTGGTATGGAAATCACCCAAAGACTGTGGCCCCGAGCGGGATACGAAACTGTTTGGGCCGACGTGTGATGGGAATGATTGGTTTATGGCTGGAATACGTTTGCCCGAGCTTGCTATTGGCGATACGCTAGTGTTTGAAACGGAGGGCGCATACAGCAGTGTCAATTCTTGTCGCTTTAATGGATTCAAATTGCCGAAGGTGATTCCGTACGTGCGGGGCGGTATTGTGGAATTGCTGCGGAAAATAAAATCACTCAAAGGTGATGCTCAGCTCATAGAACAGGCTCTGTTGAGCAACGAACTGATCAAGGTAATGAGTGGCAATCGGACGCCCCTTGTGTTTTAGAACAAACTAAAAAAAAAAAAACAGTGTGATCTATCGTAGCTGCATTACAGATCACTTTTCAAAATACAAACAGCATCAAGCGTAGAACAGAAACTCTTACCTCTACCTATTGAGCGCTTTACCGTCGCAATTTTTGTATGTTTATGTTCCACTTCCTGAAGTTGACCTTTTTTGTGCGGCTGCAATTGAGCTGCCGTTGCTGTTTACCGATCGCTGGCGCTTGATAATGTCAAAAATTAACGTAATATACTTTATTATTTAAATTTATACGCCCCGACACATCGGTTCGAGAGGCATCTGGTGGTGGTAGTCCTGGCAGTCCGCTAACGCCGGAAAAGGGAAGCGAAACGCGAAGTACGCACCATACAGCAAATACTTTTACACCCAACGCCTGGCTGTAGGGTTTGAAAGGGAAATAATTGTTTCGGTTTTATACGGCTGATCTTGGCTTCTAATGGTAAGAAGGGCTTGCGGTAAGTCCTCGGTAACCGATAGGTCACAGTGTAATGGTGCCCCGGGCGAACGCACCATATGGGCAGTTGCCCTTGCGATGCGTTACTTCCTTACGATGCCATTCGATGGGATCACGGTACGGTCACGTATGATTCGCGATAAGATCTGTTCGCTGTGCTCGGTCGGTATGCATGGACCATCCAGGGGTGAGTTTTTTGCTGTTGTCGCTCTTTGAATATGGTTCTATGTTGACGGCATCGTTATACACGAGAGAGAGAGAGGGAAAGAGAGCAGATGATTTTTACCAGAACATGACGGAAGGTAAAAGGATGGTACGTTTTTTGTGTTTTTGTTGAGAACGAAAAGATCACTTGTTGGAAACGAATGCAACTTCTAATACAAATTTAATGATTATGAAAATATGGTTATACAAACACGCTGTTTATGGTGAATTAAACAGAATCATATGTAAATGCATTACTGATTACTGATGCATTGTCAAGAGAAAACGTTTTTCATGGTTTCATGGTTTAAACGACAGCACGCCCGATGAGGAACATCTGCCGCAAAGCAACCTACACGTATCGATGTTTTTTTTTATTTGTTCTAGTTTTTGTTTTGTTTAGTTTTCATCTACCTACGATGGCTTGGAAACAGTAGACAGGCGCAACATAAAAGGGTGTAGATGTCCCTTTACTATTTGTTTTGATGGTTTCGAGCGATCGATTATGCTTGCTACAATTAGATGCCTCAGAATTGTGGACAAATCAGCAATATCCGGTCGTACTGCACTGTCGATGCATTGTGACAGAATTAAAATCTCATTAATGCTCCATAATGGCCTATTAGTTGCGATAAGTAGCTGTGCAGTAGGCACAACCCGCACTATGGTTGTGGGTAGGATGCTTCATTACGTTACCGATCGTTCTGTAGATAATGTTGGTTGTACGGAAAACTTTAAACTGAACAAAAAACCAAAACCAAAAAACACATACAACAAAATTTGATAATTGAACAAAAGTGGAACATTTTATATGGCACGTAATGGTAGGCGCCATCTTAGAAAGGATGATCATCTCTAACTTTAAACAGCTAAGAATAAACTTTTATAGTTACCGTATACGACAAAAAAAAAGCAACGAAAGAAAAGGAATTTTTCAACAGGATCATATGGTCAAGGGAAAACCAAAAACAACGCCCAAATGTTGTTAAAAAATATCCAGCATGAAATACTGCATGGCAACAATAAACACTTGCTTCCTCCCTTTGCAATATGCTGCACTTGCCGTCAGCCGTTTCCCCGATCAAGTGGATGACTTTTACGATCTGTCAATAAATAATCAATTACGCGCCGGCGTTTCGTGTCCCATTTCCTATCTCAATTCCTCCATTTATCGGCATCGGCTGATGTGGATAAGTCCTAGGGCTGGTTTCCAACACTAGGTGAGCCGCTTGCCCGCTCTTATCGGGATCGGGAAGGCTCACAATGTTGTCGGTGTACGTTGTTGTGAACGATCGAGCGAAATCCACGTCGCAGGTGTTGATAGTTACAGTTCACCAGGAGACGCTACACAGTCCATGCAACGAGAAAGCCGAAAAGAAAGGGCACTGCACTTTACTTCGTCTATGCTTCGTTCGAAGCTTCGTCCTGGAAAAGGAAACGATCGTTCGCTTGGTTTCCGCTTCGTCAGGATGTTCGCATGGCTTGATTCGCTCTAGCCCCGCTCGATGACGGACAGCATAGCAGCGCAAGCAAATAGGAGGCAAAGGAAGTAAACGTAAAAAAAAACACACACCTCGACGAACAGCCAAACGCGACGAATATTGCCACCGAGCACCTGCTGTCAGTTCCGAGGAAATAAAGCGTGATGGAGCGGACAGAAGTGAATTACTTTCCAAGTGGTCCTTAACACATAGTTTATATGCTTGAATCCACATGTTACTTTTATGCATATGCAGAATCCTAGAAGGGTTATTACACGATTGTTGTACCATGCCAAATATTGACTGTCGTTAGCGTCAACACAATTTGCAACACCAGCAAGGACGCGGCATTTCTGCAAAGGGAATAAGTTGTTTTCTCCTTACTGCTGAGGGCAAATAGGTTAACCCGCATCGCGTTTATTGTTACCGCGCAGCAAGTGATGGCTTCATGCTGGTAGCATCCGCGTGCTAAAGGCTGTAGTCAAGGACCGTAGCGTCTCAAAATGTATCGTACGTATCCGCATACTGTAGCAATGTATATTTGCTACTTGAAGCGATTTGGAGTATTGGTGCTTCAAAACTCTAACTCCGATTCTAACAGTCGTGTAAAATGCAAGGCTGTAAGAAGCCAATACGTGTCTTCGTAGCATGACGATGACCCTTTCGCAAGTGGTTGGTAGAGTTGTACATATCCGGTTGATGGTTCACACCGGAAGGACGAATATTAAGCTCAAATGGTCAAACCCGCAGCAACGCAGGACAAAACGAAAATCAAGCGACGATTTTTTACACGTCCGTTGTTTTTTCGTTATCAAGATGTTATTCACAACTCTCTAATGCTACGATGCACTGCGCTGCTTGCTATAATTGGTCAGATGCGCCATGTACGATCCTAGGGGTGCGTTGCAATGTGTCTGTGTGTTTGTGTGTGTGTGTAAAACTATGGGAAGCGCGTACTATGGGTGACGGATACTTTCCCATGGACGTGACAGGTTGACTTCCGTGCGCCCGATTGCTCGCTTGCTTGCTTGAGTCCTACACGAAAGTATTACCGGTTATTAATTGCTTTCTTATGTGTTTCTATTCACAGGTTTTTATTGCAGACCAGAATGTTAAAGTGGACGGTTACAAAGCGCGCGGAAGCCAGCGCAAAAAATGTGCTTCCCCAGAGCAAAGCGTTGCTACAGCAGCGACATCATGCGAGACGTTCGCTAGGAGTGCTAGACGAGCGTTTGGCCGCCGTCACTACGGAAGGCAGCGTGAGCGGTGGACCGAGGAATAAGAAAGTGCGTCGATCACTCGGCGGGTCGGCACACGAAATTTGTGCCAACTATGACAAAGAAAATCAGTGCATCACTTCGACGCCACATCCGGCCATTGGACGCACCGTGGGATCACCGTACTCCATGGCATTGCGGGATGTTAGCAACATTACTCCGAACACAACGCCCTGCCGCCCATCGAACACCACGCCACAGAGTCGCAAACGAACGTTGGCCGCTTCGCCAGTGTCGCCCGGTGGACTCAAGCGAAAAGAGCACGTGGAGAGTGTGCGTGAAACGTACGCCACCACGCTGCCCACGTTCGACATCGAGTATTCGCCGTGTGGCGTGAAGGATGTGCCGTTTCTGGCACTGCGCGGCCTGGGGCTGACCGAATTCGACAATCCCGGTCGATACTTTCCGGCAGACGAACAGGGACCGTCCGCGAAGCGAATGAAAACCTTTATCAAACCATTGGTCCTTGCCAACGACCTTCCCCTGCCACCGAAGGAGGACAAGTTGAATCCATGTTTGACTCCGCTATCGTCGCGGTTGTCCGAACTACGCTTTAATAAGCTCAATTTCAAGCGACCGCTTTCGGTGGGCAAAACGATTACCAGTTTGTCACAGCCAGCGCCGCCTCCTCTACCTCCAACGTCGACGGAAAACATGGAGGATTCCGAACTGTCCCTCAACTCCTCCGAAATGGGCGATCTAACGCTAGACAAGATGATTGACGCGATACTGGAGAGCGCCAAGAAGGACAGCAGATGGGCAACGCCCCGCCCGAAACGATCGTTAAGCGTCAAGTCAAAGCAATCGAAAGGATCATCACCCACCTACACACCCGCTGACGATCCGGCGGCTGATTTGTATCTCGAGCCACGGTGTCCTCCCCGGATGTTACGGCAGGACGGAGAAACGACGATCATACTCGAAGAAACTGCTAGCCACATCAACGAGCGGGAGGTGAAAACTCCGGACACCAAGCAGGAACAGCACCGTGCGGTTTCTGTAACCGCAGCAAAGGTAGACTTCTTTCGCCAATCGCTTATCAAATCGGTGGCGGCCAGTCCGCTAGAGGCGGCGTGTCACCTGCGGCGCCAGAAGGCGGTTCGAAGAAAGCACAAGCTCGAAACTGGTGGCAATAGTGCGAAAGTGGGTTCGCAGCAGAACGAAGCCACACTCGACGACTGTCCGACGGCAAGTCCCGAAACGCCGCACATGCTCTGCAATCAATCGAAACTCAGCCAGATGAATGCGATGCAAACTCCGATACGCGACACCGAGCTGATAAGGTACGAACCAGAGCATCCGCATTCCCATCAGATCCGGTCAGCAAACGCAACGCCCGACATACGCTCCATCGATCTGCAGGGCACTTCAACTCCGACCGGAGGATCGATCGAGAAGAGTCGCAAGTGTTTAACCTTTTCCCCTACACCGAGCGAGGATTCGATCGAAAAGCGGCGCTCGGTAGCTTCGTCCTCGAATTCGCGATGCTTCAGGACGAGCACGTTGACCGGCTCTGCGATGGGGACGGGTGCGCTGCGAGGCACACTGGAGCTTAGCATCCAGCTCGAGCAGGACCGACGTCTGCACGTACACGGTGAGTGGTGTATGGTATGGCATCGTTGACGCCGATTTGGTTTTGATAGCTTTCCCCTTTGCGGCTGCCCAGTGTGTCCACGTGTAGGCCACACATACACACACACACACACGATAATGGCTGTAGCTATAACATTTCGCCATGGCTTGGTTTCTTCCACAGTTATCCGTTGTAAGGACCTGCAACGCAACACTTCCACCAGCAGTACGGCCGGTAGCAATGCTATCAATGCGTACGTCAAGGTGGCTCTGATCAGTCCAGGAGGCTCTCAAACTTCTCAAACGGATTTAGGCTTTCAACGGACCACTGTGCACCGGAACTCGAGCAATCCGTGCTACGATCAGCGCTTTCAGTTCGAAACTCACCCAAACGACGAGCGCCGTGTACAGCTAGCCGTGTGGCATCGCGACCGGGAATACAAGTAAGTGTACCCTAGTGGTAGTAGAACTGTAGAGCGTAGATCCTGATGGGCTAGACGCCAACAAACGAATGCTGGAACCGTTCGCCACGAACAGAAGGCACCGGTCCGCACATCGGGCCAACCGTTGGTCTCTCACACGCCACCGTTCTCTCTGCTCTCGCGTGGCTGCACTTTTGCGCATGTGTCCTCTTGCAGTATTCGGCATTCGGATGCGTGGTCCTAGTTTTCGGGTGCTTTGCAATCGCTGTCGCTGTTGCTTATGGGGTAGGCAGGTACGATTTGGATACAGTTCAAATTCAGCTCCCGGGGACAGTCCAGGCCGTTTCAGTGTCGCTCCCTGCCCAATCAGTCCGCCTGTGGGAAGCTATTCAGTGCAGTGTGCTTTTTAAAAGGTTTCTATTGCCCCTCTGGCAATGGTCCGTGTCCCGCGACCAGTCATTTTAACCAGCCATTCAGTTAAAATCAGTGCAATACTTTAACCGACCAGGTGAGAAAATTTGTGTCGCGAAATGGAAATGCCGCGCTTCTAGCTCTCCCCCGAGGGCCATCAGTCAGGACATTGCGTTGCGAATGTAGTTGTTGTGCCTTGGCCCGCTTGTTTTGGTGGTATGTGTGCGCGTGAAGCATAAAGTAAGCCTAGCAGAAATGCTGGTTTAACGCAAAAAATACCCCCGTGTGCTTTATCGTCCATGTGCAAAATCTTGGCACTTCGGATGTTGAAACTGTGGCTGGAGGACATGCTCGGGCGAAGCTTAAGTGTTTTGAAACGGCATCGAAATAATGAGGGGCAAAACAACAAGCCAGCCATGGCGCTGCAGCAACAGTGTAACAAATCAATGAAATACTGCGACACGAGTGTGCCCAAGTGTCGTCTGAGCAACCATAATGCTGATCGGCGCCTCATCCTGTCTGTATCTGTCCTGTACTGCCTGAGTGCTGCCTGAGTGCTACCAGCTACAGCATTTGCAGAAATTTTCGGCTTTCGTGTATGAGGCTAAAATAAATAAAAGTGTGTGCTACATTTAAAGCCACGACCACGATAATAGTACCTCAATTATACTGAATTACAAAGGCGCTTGCGCTTTTCGGTCCCGCGTGTTGGACTGTGGAAAAGTGTGCGTGTGTAAGTGGAAGTATGTGGCTACTTCAGCGAACATCAAAACCCAGTTTTATGTAATCGTCAGAGGAAAGGTAGATCAAGCCTGTGAATGAATGTGGCCCTACAGTGTATTGGCGAGCTAATGAAACGGTTCCGTACGAACCAGCACGGTATATGTCAGACACAAAACCAATCGAAACATATGAAACAGTTCGCAAAGCGCAAAGAAAGGAAATTCGTTCGGAAGTGGCCCTGATTGCAGAACAACAAAATTTTGCAAGTGTAGCCCTCAAAAGCTCAAGAGAAACCCAACAATACTGGTACCTGCAGTGCGCTTCTAATTACCGGCTCATTCGTTGATTAGAAGGCATCTGGTAGATTATAAATAAAATGTTGAGAAACGTGAGCTAGACAAGGATTGTCAAATAAATCTGTGACAGTCCGTGGATAAGGAGGAGGCCCTGCTCTACTCTATCAGTTTCGGAGGTTTCAAGGAGCGATACCGAAAAGAACTATCTCTATTACTTACATAATACAGGTCGCGCTGTTGAATTCTCTGCTTCCTTTTCTGTGTGCAGACAATTTGGTCTGATTAGATTTATCAAACACTATGTAAGGATTAGCCGTGACCCAAAACTGTTTAGATGTGTGTGTGTGTGTGTGTGTGTGTTTCGCGGCTTGAAATGGACGTCGAAAGCATCCAAAGCCAACAAAATGTGATGATCTTTCGGCACGTCAGCTGCCTATCGGCACAGTTGTTGCCGGTGAGTCGAATAGAATTTTGCAAAGCTTCTACACAGTTCGTGCCTCGTGCTGGCGCTCCCGCCATCCATACGTGCCCATCGAGACTGATCTGAACCGGTGCCAATTGGATGAAAGCATCGACGAAACCAGCATGCAAACGTAGCGCTTTCAATGGCTGCTCTAATTTCGATTCCCCACACTCTCTGGTCCGAATTCCGAACCTGAGCTTGTCATCGGTTCGGCTGGCAGAGAGTTTAAAAATCGTTATAATGAAGTTTAGGCTGAACTTGAAGCGTGCCGGAAGCAAGAGGAGAACAATGAATATTTCAATTTTACAATGACCTATTTACCTATTTGAAGAAACATTGCGTGGGTACGAGGGTTTAATATTTAGGTTTGATAGTGTTTCTACATTTGGTTTGGATATTTTTTCTCCAATTTAATAACAAATGCAACGCAGTAGTACCGGTAACAACAACTCAGTAAATACAGCACTTGTGTAATATTGCTTGCGAATGCTAAGCATCAAGAATAAGATTTGCCATAAAACAAGATATGCTAAGGCGCATTCACAAAACACGTGATGAAATATTAAAATTAATTATTTGCCTTTCTGTTTCCCTGTTTCAGACGTAGCGAATTTCTAGGATGTATGTCATTCCCAATAAAACATGTTAATATACAGGTAAGAAATCTTGTCCCATAGTTACCTTCCAGTGGCAAGCCATTTGCATCCAGACTCTAACCCCATTTTACATTTTTCATTCATCGCAGGGCATTAATGGAACGTACCGTCTGCAGCCGCAATCCTGTCTGACGAATCCTACTACACCGATACAAGAAACAATGTGTGAAAATTCGCAGTCGAGCATGGAAGAACTAATGAACGCCGAAGACAGCGGTAGCGCAAAGGCGACCAGCACAGTTACCTCCACCACTGCGTCCCTGGCCGCTGGAACTAACGTGGGCACCACCGGCCACGCTCCCGCTGAACCAATTAGCCTCAGCAAGAAGGCAATTCACCAGCGAGACGCAGATGAGAATCTGTTTCTACGCTTTCTGGAGCTCGACCCGTCCCCGGACGCATCGGTAGCGACTAGCGGGCCCGGAACCGTAGGTCAAACGACTCCTGCCACGCCGCGCCGTAGCTCGGTCAGTGCCCCCAAACCAATAACGGGCCCAACTTCCGCCGGCCGCACACCGTTCACCATCACAAAGCGCTTGGCGCGCACTGGTGATCGGGGGTTCGGCTTTTCTATCGTATGGACTCATCCTCCCCGGGTGGAAAAGGTGGAATCGGGTCTGTCGGCGGATCGGGCGGGAATTTTGCCCGGCGATTATGTGGTGTTCGTCGACAAGCACAACGTGGTGACGATGCCAGAGCAGGACGTGCTCAACCTGATCCGGACCCAGGGCAACACGCTGCTGTTGGAGATTTTCCGGCGTCCTCAGTCGACGCAGGGGAGCCTGCAGATTCAGAGCCGTACGAATGGTTTGCGCAATATGGTATCTGGACTGGCGCCCGCATTGAACCTGGCCGGAATCGGAAACAGCACGGGGAACATCAACAACGCAGCCTCACTCAACGTGTCGGCCGGCGGTGCTCTGGCACAGCCAGAGGAAGCGGAGCAGTTCGCAAGGACGTCGCCATCTCCATACGGTGTGGCACGATCATCCACAGCGTGTTCGAATATTTCGATTGAAACGGCTAAACGAAAGCTCCATCTGCCGCAGGTCACTTTTAGCAAAGAGGTAGGTAAAGGCGTTCTCGTGTGAAGGAGAGCTTTTCGTCTTATACGGCAGCGCTAACCAGCTGACAATTATTTGCTGATGTTCCCACTGTAAAACAGCCGGTACCATCAACAAATCATTAGATAGACACGTTACTACAATCACTGCCAAGAGTTGATGAATAAGCTGTTAAATTGACCGACCATTTCGACGCTACTCACACGCATCATTGATACTTACGGCTTTACTTTTTAAGATTAGAATAGGAGTAATGTGAATCATGCACATCACATTATACGTCATGAGACAATGTTGGAAAGTTACGCTTTATAAGTTAAGGGCACAGTTCCAGTGAGCAAGGCTTCTGGGGCTTCTGGACCTGTGCGATTGGCCGCTCGCAGGTGCCCACTTGGAAACGCAAGAGCTAGATAAAGCTGTAGAGCCAAGCCTGTTTTATTGGGCCTGCAATACCAATGGCGATTGTTATGCACTTTAGGTGTACAGTTGTAATTTATGTGGCCGTCGTTTGCCGATAGCTTGTAATCATGCCTTTCTTCTTTAGTTCATGTGTACTCTCCCTTGCCCGGCATTTGTTGTCGTTCATTACGAACATTCACGGCAGGGTGTCTGCCATCGGTTTCGAGTTGACTGATTTTTGTGGAAAATTGCAATACTTAGGTAACGCGCGCTTGTTTGCTTGGCTTGCTCATGTCGTGCAACGCGTGCGACGAAAGAGTCAAACCGCCGGACGACATTGGGCTCGTGATCCGCAAAGCGAATAGCGTACAAGTGCATCAGTTTGGTTGTGCGTTGGTGTAAACACCGACCGGGCTTGAGAGAATGGAAAAAAATAATCAAAATTATCATATAATTAGCCTTTTGTTTATTACGGGTATCGTTTGTTAAATGAAAATTTCCTTTAGACTTTAGACCACGAAACCGATGGGAGGCCCAACGGCCAGGCACAGTAGTATAGATGCAAGCGTTCGGATCATAGTTAAGAACTTTTAAAAGTAAATTTGTTTTTCTTTTTCAATTTCCACAAGTTGGTTTGTTCACAAACGATATGTTAAGCTGGTTGGCTTGAATGTGTCAGGGGAAGAGACGGTTTTTTTCACTGCAACACTTAGATACGCACATTCAACACCGATAACCTCGATTGTGTGACCTGTTCGAACTGGAATGGTCAGCAATCAATTAGTGTCATTTAACCATAGGAACATGGTACAAGCGGTAGGGTATCAACGGTTGAAATAGAAATTAAGTTTATTTCAATGGCTTAATATTTCCGAGCACCGAAAGTGCTCGGTGACGCTGGACAGCGATTTCTGTTTGGATGGTTTGATCGCGAAATCGATCATCGATCGATCGAAATTAACTTCAGGTTGGCCAACATTTTGCAACACACACACACAAACACAAATACAGTTTGATAACAATGCTTACGTTTTACTCTGTAAGGTTATGTTTAATGTGTTTTTATAAGTTTATTTATTAAAGTCTTAGAATAATTTTTGTTTGTTCTGTTTTAGGTCAATTTAGTTTAGTATTTATTAGTTTTTAGAAAATTAAATTATTCCTTTTTTTATTATTGCTGAAAATAAAACAAAAATCTGTTACTCAAATCTGTTGTCTTTTTTGTTGTTGTTTTACTTATTGTAACTGGTTTGTAGATTTAAGTTTTGTGTCTATGAGTTTATTCTGTGCGTTACTATATTTTGCTTTTTTCTATGTTGCACTTGTTTTGTTTATGCTGACGAAAAATGACATTCACTTTACTTCTGCCGCTATTTGAACGACCTGTACCACTATAATTATGTACTGCGGTTTAAGAGGAAGCATGGAAGGGTTCAGTCCGTCAGCTTAAAGGTATTGAAGTCGAGGAAAAACACCAAGTCACCATAAATGGCGACCAGCACCTCTAGAGCAGAGATGTCAAACTCATTCTTGCTGGAGCAAATTAATTCTTTCAATGTAACTTGATGTAATTTGATATTCAAAGCGATAGTTATTCAAAGCTTCTTCTGCTTCCTTTGGCACCAAAACCTCGATAGGTCTCGGCCTACCATTTCTGGTTTGCTATTACCCGCAGCTGGATAGTCAATCCAAGAATCGTCAAAAGTCAGCATCGAGAATAACATTGACGTTGAATTACGCGCAAAGCTGCTGGCTGCCAACCGGTCACACCACAGCCCGAGGAAGGACTTCTCCACTCAAAAAACCATAAGCTACGGACAAAGCTGAGACTGTATAGAACATAAATAGTCCCAGTACTCACATCCCAGTAAGAATATTCTGCTCGCAGGCTGTATATTGGAGATATTAAGCCACTATTTCTTCATCAAAGCAACATCTTTCTTACTGGGATAGGCCTCTGAGACAAGCACTCTGTCCAAAACTGACGAATCCCTCTTAGCCACGTCGAGAGGAAGATGCTCAGAAGGAATTTTGGCTCCGTCTATGTGGAAGAACAATGGAGGAGCCGCTACTATGACGAACTCTACAAGCTGTACGGTGATCTCACCATCGTACAGGGAATTATACTCCCAATGCTTCCCAAGGTGGGCTGGTCATGTCAGGAGAATGGAACCGGACGACACAGCCCGTAAAGCCTTTTTGGGCCGCCCACATGAACAGAGGAGGCATGGTAGACCCAAATTGTGGTGGAGTGATGGCGTTCATGCGACGACCGGGATAAAGTATTGGCGAAGCGGTTGTAGCGCCCGCTAAGTAAGCATGTAGGATAGTCAGTCCTGCGGGGTCGGGACGGCGGTCTGGTTTTGAAAACCCCGGTCCTGCCGAGTGAAGATTGACGCTACTGTTGCCTCGGTCACCAGTCCGACCCTATTGGCCCCTTAGTAATTCATAACAGCATTGAATGATTTCTCTAACTAATTCTAAGGCCTGTTTCCAACTTGTCTGCTGTATAGCTTGCTATGCTGAAAATTTAGCAAAATTTAGTACTGATGAAGAGAAAACAGCAAGGCATCTTCATTCGTTTTACATACCTATTCACCACTGCGTTTTGGCATGGATTCTTTTATTGCAGTTTGATAATTTGAGTAAAGTAAATAGTACGGGGGTTTGGTTAGGTCAGGTTGCCTGTTCGCGTTTACCCACGTCTGTGTCCAACGGCACGGATGCCAGCACCGAAACCGGCTTGCACAACGCCTCCCAGAGGTCCTTGTATACGCACTCCTGCTCCAATGCCACCCCGAGGCCTTCCGAAACGGGCACCACCACCACCAGCCGCGGCTCCGAATCCGCCCTGTATACTACCTCCCAGCGGACCCTGCAGTCTGACACCGGCACCGATACCACCCATTGGCATGGCGCGACCAACACCCGCTCCGAAACCAGCCTGAATGCCTCCACCGAGCGGTCCACGAATGCCAATACCAAATCCAAATCCACCGCGCATTCCGTGACGATGGCCGTCCTCCGACGAGTGATGGCGTCTCATGCAACCACCGGGGCGACCGGCACCATTGTTCGCCGGAGGTGCTGGCGTCTGCTGCACGGGAATGGCGGGAGCAGTGGTCGTCGTCGTCGTCGTCGTCGTAGTGGTGGATGATATTTGCTGCAGAATTTGCTGTGTCAGTGTCAAGAGGCTCTGGTTGTCGGACGTGATCAAGATGAATTGTCCGTTGATGTTGATAATGATTGAAATAGACATCGAACCACCGTTAGTCGCGGAAGTGGTTGTGCCAGTGTTCGAGGAACCCGTTGCTGCCGTCGTCGTGGTAGCCGCTGCCGTCGTCGTGGTAGCCGCTGCCGTGGTCGTAGTCACAGGGGCGGCAGTAGTAGTCGTCGTCGTCGTGGTGGCTGTCGTCGTCGTTGCTGCAGCAGTAGTAGTGGTGGTGGTTCCACTGTTGAGGCTTTGAATGATCGCAGCGATCGTGGCAGTATCAGTAGCATCAACGGTAATGATCGCTGGAAAAAGTGGAAAAGGCACGCCACGTTAGCGTCAGAATCAAGGACGCGCTTTCAAGGACTACGTGATAAGGCTCGTAAGCCTGGTAATCTGTAATATGGCCGGCATATGGCTCAGAAGATCGTTAAGTCAAAAAGTGCAATAGTAGCTTACATCCGCCAACGTTGAACGTTACTGTGGTTCCCGATGAAGGGGCAGCGGTGGTGGTGGTGGTCGTGGTCATTGCAACGGTGGTCGATGAAGCTGCCAAGACCGCATTGATAGCATCGATGGTAGCTTGATCATTGGCCGAAATGGTTATAATACCTGAAGGAAAAGGATGGTTATTAGCTTCAGGTAATGAGAATGGGGCTTCCTTTACGTACTTCCGTTAATGTTGAATGTCACAGTTCCGGTAGGAGCGGAAGTCACTGTGGTCGTTGCGGCGGCGGTAGTAGTGGTTGGAGCGGCTGTCGTCGTTGTTGGAAGCACAGTAGTAATTGGTAGAGTCGTGGTGGTTGGTGCTGCTGTGGTCGTCGTCGTCGTCGTCGTAGCTGCTGTCGTGGCAGCAACGGTGGTGGTAGTAGCACCTCCACTTCCTCCGAGCAGACCGGTACCAAGAAGACCATCGGTAGCACCGATTCCTGTACCTAACAATCCGCTGGTAGTTCCGGTACCGAGCAATCCTGTGCCCAGCAGACCATCGGTAGCTCCAAGACCCGTTCCTAGAAGCCCACTGGTAGTTCCAGTGCCAAGCAATCCGGTACCAAGAAGACCGTCCGTAGCACCGAGACCCGTTCCCAGCAGACCGCTGGTAGTTCCGGTACCGAGCAATCCTGTGCCCAACAGACCATCGGTAGCTCCAAGACCTGTTCCTAGAAGCCCACTGGTAGTTCCAGTGCCAAGCAATCCTGTGCCCAGAAGACCGTCCGTAGCACCGAGACCCGTTCCTAGAAGCCCACTGGTAGTTCCAGTGCCAAGCAGTCCGGTACCAAGAAGACCGTCCGTAGCACCGAGACCCGTTCCCAGCAGACCGCTGGTAGTTCCGGTACCGAGCAATCCTGTGCCCAACAGACCATCGGTAGCGCCAAGTCCCGTTCCTAGCAGTCCACTCGTGGTCCCGGAACCAAGCAGGCCGGTACCGAGTAGGCCATCAGTAGCACCAACACCCGTTCCTAGCAATCCTCCTCCACCAAGCAATCCACCGAACTGTGGTTTTGCTTGCAGCGGAACTAAAATTCCCAGCAAGATGAATGTCAAAGTTAGTCGCATGTTTCCTAAGTCCGTTCGTTCTGTCCGATGGATGGTTGCGTGAGAAACCGTCGGATGTAACGGTCTGCGGGTATGAGGAAACAAAATTAGTTCGTACTGAGTGTCTTTCGGAGCAATTTCACCGCTTTTTATAGGAAACCTCCAGCACGCGCGTTACTTGCACCAAACAAGAACACCATTATGCTTGGAAATGTTCCAATGCCAACGATTATACATTTGTGACGTTTCAGTATCGTTTACAAAAGGGCTGTTTGTGGATCCATATCCAAATGAATGGACACGTAAATATCGGGCTATGAAAGATGGCAGGATAAGGAATGTTACGATACATGGCAAAGCGAACCAAACTAGTTCGTAATCAAACTTTACTACAGCAGATTTTTAACAGAAAAAAAAGTTGAATTGACTAAACGCCAAGCCATTAGTAAGATTTCCCATCATGTCAAGTGTCACATTGTTTGTCATTCATCGACATACTGCTTCAGAGAACACGGCACAAATTTACACTTAAATCATTTTTTATCTTAACATGTAGTTGCTTCTTTTGATATGTTTGGTTTGGCTAATGAATTTCAATGTATCTTTTCATCTGGTTTGAACTTTCCCCCCGTTACAGTCAATTGTCCAACAGTTTCCTGACGATCATCGTCGCAAGTTCCTCTATCAGCTGATAAGTCGTGAGCAGCATTTTATTAATGCCATCAACTTTGGCATCGAGCGATTTGTCAATCCACTACGCGAACGAAAAGACTTAATCTCACCGAACGATCACAAAGTCTTGTTCCAAAATATCGATGAGGTTAGTTTCACGCCGTTCCACGCCAATGGCTTCATGGTTTAACCCTCTTTGACCGTAACTGTGTTGTGTGTCTTTCCCCCAGCTTTCTCGCATCTCGGAAGATATTCTGGAGCAGGTAATACAGGACGAGACCGAACCACAAATCCACTTCGCTTCCCGCGTTTATTTATCCAAAAGTACAGCACTTTGTGCCGCCTACAGGAAGTATTGCAATGGACTGAAGAAAGCCGATTGTGTTTTGGTAGGTTTGGCAGCGGCAGGGTGTTGCAAGGATGGCAAGGTGAGCAACGCTAACGCTTCCCGTTCCGCTGCATCTTCCGCAGGTCAACAAGTCAAGAAATTCGAACTGTGATTTTATGAAATTCATTACGGAGCCACCGGTACCAAGGAAACGTCCAGATCTAACTACATTCATACATCGACCGCTTCAGCATTTTAGGGAAATTTTAAAATTAGTGCAAATGATCGCGTCCCATTGTCGTGTAGATAGTGAAGAACATAACAATTTCCACAGCATCATTAGCGAACTGCAGGTAGGTTTGCGGAAGGGTGCAGCCAAGCCAGCTCAGGCGCCAGGATCGCAGGGCAGTGAGTGAGTAAGATGGCGTTGATCAATTGCAGGCCGCGTACCGAGAGATAACCGTTGGCGGAGGTCTTATGGAACCGATCGGAGAGGGACGTCCGCTGCTAACGCTCCAGGACCTGGAGGCACGAATGGTGTTCACGAAATGTAAACCGTTCCAGTTGGCGTCCCATGGACGACAGTGGATTTTCGGTGCGTATCGCCAATCGAACCTCTCCGGCATAGGTCCGATTTCTTAACTCTCCGAAGTGTGCTTAACTCTCTTGCACAGGCGGAGATTTGTCGCGCGTTGAGGGACGCTCCATAAAACCGTACTGGACACTGCTGTTTAGCGACATCCTGCTGTTTGCGAAAGTGAGCCGCGACCGGGTGCTCTTCATCACAGAGGAACCGATAGCCCTGTCGACGATAACCGATTCCTGTTTTAATATTCGCAAAAAAGGTAAGGACGAATTGATTCATCCTGCAGTCACTAGTTTGTTGGCCCATTTGCTGGACGTTTCATTCGTTGTGTCGATTCGTTCATGATGAATTCCAAACTAATGAGTGATTGTTTCACTTCTGCAGGTACCGAATTCCGAATAACGATTGATCCGAACGGTAGACAGATCGAGAGTCCCACGGTGCATTGTGCACCGGATCTTACCCGAACACCGAAGAAAAATTCCAAAAAACGCTACATCGTCCTACGAGCACCGTCGACAGAATTGAAAGCAGTTTGGCAGAATTTGTTGACCCGGCAAATGTGAGTATTCGATCAATGGCTATTATTTACACCACGCAACCCTCACAAAATTCGTTGCAATATATCGATGAATTCGATTTTGTTTGATTATCTTTGCGGAATGACGGTGTGTTACAGCTTTCTCGTAAATGCAACGCTCGGCTCAACACCGATGAGCAGTCCTCTCGATTCGCCAGACATATTGCAATCGTTTGTGCCGATCAGCGACATCGGTGCGACGGCCACATCCGCGTCTTCGGTGAAGGTGCCATCGTTGGACGGGATTCACCTTAAAAACCAACAGGTGTGTTCCCTAGGTTCCTTACCCTTAGCCACATACTGTCATAGCAATAGTAACATTAGCAATGCAAGCTTCCACAACGTTGCCACGACGGTGCTGAGTGGCATAGGCATAGGTAGCGGCAGGAAACACTCATCGCTGAGCGGGCGGAGCAATACCGTAGATAGTCGTAGTTATCGATCGTTAGCAACCGTGCAGGATTCCATATCCGAGCTGCCCGAACTAATTTTACTGCAACATGGTACAAAGCACTGCTCGGCGAATGATTCCGCATCGAGAAAAAATCCGGTCGGCATGAACAAAGCCGACGGTGCCCTAGGTACGACCGCCACGGACGAGATCAATCACAACTACCTGAACAATGCTGTGGTAGCGTGCGGTGCGTCCAGCGAGGACCTGCACAACAATCAGGCCCCGATCTCTACGCGAGATCGCATACTGCACAGCTTTTCACGGGGTTCGCGTGACAACATGCGGTCAGTAGTCGAGTTTAGCCTCAGCTCCGTTGGCCGATCGTTTATTGACAATGGGGACGAGTCGGACCAGGATGCACATTCGGTGGTGCTGGAGGAAGAATACCTTCCGACGCCAGACACCCCACCACCGAATGTGTCGCCCTCGTCCTCCAACCGGGTGTCCGATACTTTTTCGAACGATTTTAAGGAAATGATAATACCGCCCAGCGCTACCGTATCGCCCATCGAGGCCAACCAGCAGCGGAACAAAGCCACCGACTGTAGCAAGTATCTGCTGGCCAGTGGGTACGGAGGATCCTGGGACCTGCTTGAGCTTGATCTGGACTTTCATCAGGTGAATTGCGATCCGTCGTTCGGAAATGATGTTACCGAGGCAGAGTTTCTGGGCGACGATGATGATCCGTTCGGGATGCTGCCCACACAGCCAACCCCACCGAACTTGCTGGATTTGTAGTCGAAAGCGGACGAGTTGGTGTTCCGCGAATACTGTGACTACTACCAGCGCTCGAAAGCCGATCCGGAGCGCGATCGACTGTGCGAAAAGCGGTGCTTTGTCGCCGGTTCGATGGCGCAAGAAGCGTCCGTACCGAACAAAAGGCAATAAGTGCACCGGCTGTCTGACAGCTGGCGCCGCTAGCCGTCCATCTGTCATGGGTCCTGCCCCAAAACGAAATACGTCGCGCATCTATATGCATTTGAAAGACTTTCATACTCATACATCGCCTACCAGACGGTCGGTTTGATGAGAGTGTTGCACGTGCAGCTTGCCAAACTTTGAGAAACTTTACTTTAAGAAACAAGCAACGAATAACCGATAGCAAGTATCTAATTACTGTTAACTCTTGAAGCTAGAGTGTGTATATGTGTGTGTACGTGTACGTGTCCGTGTTAGTACTAAATGTTGCATTTGACATCAGTTCGATTATTAGCAGCAGTATAACAACTCAGGTATCGGAAAGTCATTGTGAGCGTTGTAGCAGTTGTTGATAATTTAGAAGAAAAGCTTCACGAGACAAAACGGGTCTCAACTGGAACTTTGCGTATTGAAAGCTGCACAAGGTAAAATGTTTTAATACTCGTTGAATTTGTGAAAACGATTTAAGAAAATTGTTTTGCGTCGTTACGTGATGGATTTTTGTGGTAAGGTATTGCAATGCAGGAACTGTACGCAATGAATAAGATCCCTGTGCATACCACTATGTTTATGCTTTGTTTCCAAAATCAATGTAGAATTCTTATTCCGGTTACAGGCTCTCAAGGAGTTTAGCATAGCGTTACGGTTATTAAACAAAAAAAAAAAAACGAATCATTCGAACGTTCTGTGTGATTTTATTGAAACATGTAATTTGATAGCAATTTTAAACCTTAAGAAAAGCCCGCCGTAGGCTACGCAAAGCATCTGTAGTATATATATAGTCGTGCAATCGTAGAATGCACAACAATTTGAGGAGTTGGAAACTCGGTAGATATACAAGAAAACAATTTCAACTTTAGCGCATTCTTAAATCGCATCCTTGTACACCTGTGTATACCAACGCAATTAAATGTCCGTGTGTGTTTTTTAACGAAACGTTCCGTATGTCCGCTGGCTGACGAGGAAAGTAAAGTGTGTGTGTGTGTGTGTGTGTGTGTGTGTGTGTGTGTGTGTGTGTGTGTGTTCGAGAGTAATTTTTCTGGAAAAGCACTTAGCTATACGAATAAATCATCTCCTTATCCAACGAGACGGCATCTATAAATCTATCTGTATAGCTATATTAACCAAAGTACATCAAATTGATCGAAAAGGCCAAACATATTACACTGAAGAAGAAGATGTGTGTGTGTGTGTGTGTGTTAGAATTAATCTAGACAAAGACAACCACGGGTAGGTGAAGGTAGGATTGTAACAAGCGGTGGAACAACAAAAAAACCAAACCCGCTGTCAGTCCAAGCCAGTAAGTCCAAAAATGTGAGTGAAATTACAGAAGCTCCTAATGAAGGGTAAAGTTTTTTTCATTTCGATTAAAGATTCGGAGCCATCAGCATCGGCAGCTAAAAGATTTCGATTTTAAAGATAAAAAGTTTACAGATACACACACACACACACACACACATACACACAAATGAGGAGAAAAATAAATGCAATTGTGTTCGAAAAATTAAACGCTTGTTAGTTTCATTCCATTCAGCAAACTGTGCAGGCTGTGTGCTTCGAAAAGCCTTCCACCTAACTGACGATCAGAATGCCAAAATGGTCAGAGCAAAATTAAGGCAAAATTTCTTAACTCAACACTGCTCGTGGGATTCGAGGTACAATTAGAGCGCAAACCGGTAGCAAAGTCCGGCGATGCTTGGGGTGCGGAATCTTAAGGAACACCATTCGCTGATTCTGATATTCTGATAAGCGAGCCTAGCCTTTAAATCCAATAGCAACAGTATCTATTGCACGTTAACCGGGCAGCCCCTTTTCATCGTCCAAAGCCTTCGAGCTAAGCGTAACAGCGATCACTGTAACAAGCGTTAAATTTTTCCTACAAAATTGTTTTTTTATTTTACTTTTCGTTGTTGTGCTAATGTGTAATGTAAGAGCCGGCAGCAAGCTGCCATGGAACATGGAAACATGGAACTGTGACTTGTGTGCAATTGACAGCAATTGGCACCAGCACCTAGCCTAGTCGGAAACATTTGAACCACATGCATGTAATGTCCTGTCTTAATTTTCGTCTCTTTTTTCTCTCTTTCATATGTTTTATTCACGCGCACGTTACATACGCCCGCTTCGGCCGCAATGCGTCATTCAGTCAAGACTGAGCAGAGTTCCGAAGCAAGTCGAAGAGCTTATCGATGAAAAGTGCCGAAAGCTCAATAAGACCGGGGTGCCGCAGGGCAGTGCTCTACATTTGGCGCAGTGGATGAAAGGGCAGCTGAATAAACAGATCATCGAATCCGATCCCATAGATTCCGAACCCGAGCAGTTGGTAGAAGAGTGGTCGGTGGAGCAAGTGACTAACCGATCGAAAGAACTAAACCTGGTCGATTCTGACGGCAGCCCGTACAGATCCGCCTCCCAGTGCAATGGCACCGGTGGCGGGATGGGTACGGTTACGAAAGCCAGCGGTTCCGGCACCGTCAGCCAACCGCCAGCTGACGACAATTCCGCGTTTGAGGATGATGACGATAATAAGAGCGTTTCTAAGAGCACGACATCCGACAGTCAGGTAAGTATGCGAAGGCCACACACTGTTTTTACACAGTTTATTTCCGTATGCAACGAACCGGCATGAACCCGGTATGAATGGGGTCTGTTCTTGTTAGCACGAGCGGGTATTTTGTTTTATGTATTTAATCATACAAGCAAGGTAGAACAAATAGGGGAAAAGGCGGGCATACTTATGCTGTTCGGCTTAACCGTACACAAAGTGAGCGAACGTCATATGTCCCATTCATGTCCGCAAAGCAGCTAGATCCGGGTTGTGTGTACCGTTGCGGCAGAGAACTTTGGCAAAGTTGGGACTGTGCGTGGAAGCCGGCTTTATGGGATAGTAGCTAATAGCAATAGATAGATGATGAAATATATGGTTTCCTCGAATGTATGTAAAGTCCTAATGTCCTTCGGACGCTTCGCATTTAAATACAAGCTTTTTATCTCGATAACGAGCGTTAGTATACCAAATTATCAATAGATAATAGGCCTGCTGGTCATGCAGACAATAGATATTCTATAACAGGAATCCTAAAAGATAGCCCCAACTGCAATTAAAAATATTCAGCAGCTTTGATCCCAATTGCGATATTTTGATTTCAACATATACTTTTTTTATATACATATACTCCAGATAACAGTGAGATCCAGCCCGTTAAGCAACAAGCTGGACACGATATCCATGTGCCGCCAGTGTTTGAAAAATTGTAAAAGTCGCCACAACTCACCGAGCAGCAACTCGTTAACCGTACAGCACAGCCACAGTACTCCTTCGAACCGGTGCTGTGTGTCAAACTCCACCACCGGCAGCAGTCTCAACAAAAGCCCAAACTCAGTGTCAAGCGTGTCCTCGTCTAGTACGCTGACCATGCGCGGAAGAGCGTGCGTGGCGCAGGAAGTGGACGGTTCGGGCCAAGGTACGGTAGTTGAAGGTCAAACAGGCTGTACCCGCCAGACGATGAGTGTTGACGAGCAGCGGAAGCAGGCAGGAGACAACGTGCGCCATCTTCAGCTGTCGGTGAACGGCAACTATAAAACAATGTGCCAAACACCATGCCATTGCAAGTGCACGCCAAAGGATTTCGAGAAAAGTACACTCAGTCCCGATGAGCTACTGCACGAGCGGGTTAAAATATTGGACAATGTTTGTGAAACGAGCGCCACGAACGTAATGATCCAGCAGCAGGAAAGGAAGGACAGTAGCAAGATGAACGGTTACCCGGCCAACGGCAAGCCTGCCCAGAGCGCTGCACATCGCGTGGAAAGCAAAGCAGAGTTTAATAATAACAACATGGATGATGACTCCGAGTGGTCGCTGATGGGTTTGATTGGTCTGGCTCAAATCAACCCGGCCGAATCCTTGGTGCATTTGGATCCGTTCGAAGCGTTGCCAACAATCGCAGTAGTACCACCGACACCGGACGCCTTGGGCAATGCGGCGTACACACGGCAATCGGTGCCACCCGCGCCGTGGGCAACCATCGAAAGAAGCCAGCTGCAGCTGTCCCCAAGCAAGCTGAGCACGGCGCACGAGGGAACCATCAGCGATGAATATTCACCAGACAATTCACCGGAAGACGAAATAGGCGAACCGCCGTACCGTGCGCTAAACCCTGGCTTGAAGCGGTACGGAACTATATCGAGCCTGGAACGGGTGCCCTCGGAAGATACCGACGACAACAAGACGTATTCTTCGGAGGAAGATTCGGAAAGTGGTATGTGTGTGTGTGTTTTTAGTACAAGGAGTTTAAAATCTTCTTAGATACCCGACTTGGGCGACATGGGATTTTTAACACACTACACTTCACACGCAACACTTTTGCACGGCCATTCTGCTGGTCCTCCCTCCACCGTTTCTCCACCGTCCCTTCTCGGAGCTGTCCCACTCAGCTTGCCACTTCCTCGTCGCGTTCCTTTTCGCGGTGTTCCTTGCGTTACCGGCGTTAGGTTCCCCCGTACGTGCATTCCAGAAGCTCTCCAGATCTTCGGCCAATGTGATGCAGGTAGGCACCATGCCGGCGATAACACACGCTGCTTCATAGGATATCGTCCTATATGCGCTGGTGACGCGCTTAGCCAACATCCTATGTACTGTGTTGACAGCAGCTTGGTGCTGTTTCCGCACCAGAATGTGTGCCCACTCCTGGTGGGCTCTGTATCTCAGCACAGAGATTGCTACGCTGGCGTGTAGTCGTTTGGCACTACTACTAGGTCCACCGATGTTGGGCATAAATGAAGCGAGTGTGTTTGCCGTCGTTGATGCCTTTACGCAGACCTGCTTCAGGTGCTCGTCGAACTTCAAGCGATCGTCAATGGTGAGACCCCTAAGTACTGGAGGTGCCTGACTGACTCAATGTACTCTGTTCCAACTATGATCGATGCTTTCTGGATCCGTTTGTGACTGCTGATGACGATAAGCTCAGTCTTCGCATGTGCTATCTGCTGTTTCACTGTCCTCATCCAAGAGTCGATACGTCCCACGGCGTCGGTCGCTAACATCTCGATCTCCGCGACGGATTCGTCGGTGATGGTGAGGGCGATGTCATCCACGAAACCGATTACTTCCGCTCCTGGAGGTAACGCGAGGGTTAAGACATCGTCATACATTGCGTTCCACAGGGTGGGACCAAGTACTGATCCCTGCGGTACGCCGCAATTGCCTCCCAGCTGGTACTGTTGAATGCATTTTTCACGTCTATCGTGATGATTGCGGAAAAGCGTGCTCCACTCTTTTTCCGATGGAACGCGGCATTGCCCTTTTCAAGCACTGCCAGTATCGCGTCGACTGTTGATCGCTTCCTCCGAAGCCCGAACTGTCGTTCTGAGAGGCCGTATTGCCCTTCGGCATGGATGGTCAGGCGATCCAAGATTGGTACTTCCTGAACTTTGGCCAGGCCGTCTATGAGACCCAAGGGTCTTAGGGCCGACGGCTCACCCGGAGGTTTACCTGGTTTGGGTATCAGCAACAACTTCTGCATCTTCCATATCGACGGGAACTGATTAGAAGCTAGAGTGCTCTGCAGTATGGCCTAGAACACTTGGGGATCCCATCTGGTCCGGGGGCTTTCTCCGGTTTGAAGTGCTCGGCTATTTTCAGGACCTCGTCTATGGTTATCGGTTCCAGTACGGACTCAGGGGTACTGAAGGCAAAGCTCAGCTGCGGGGGCTCTTGTTCAGGGAATAATTGCGCGATGATTCCCTTCAGCTTCTCGGGGCATCTCTCAACGGGCTCCTTTCGAGTTTTAGCTTTTCGCATCACCGTCTTGTATGCGAATCCACAGGGCTTCCGAGCGATTTCAGCACAAAGCTCGAGGAAGCAGCGTCTTTTGCTGGCCTTAATTTCCCTCTTCAGATCCGACCTTGTCGTAACGTAGGTTGCCTTCAGCTGTTCTCTGCTCGCCAGGCACCTGTCCCGCTGTAGTCGTCTTCGAGCTGTCATGCACTCGGTCCGAAGCCTCGCAATAGCAGCGGTCCACCGGTATACAGGTGGGCGCGTGTCTGTGGGGGTCTTCCTCCTGGGTATCGTAGCGTCGCATGCTTTGGAGATTGCATCTCTCAAATCTAACGCACTCGCAACGTTCTAGAACCCACCAGTGCGTAGCGCGTTTAAGAACATCTCCTCGTTAAAGCATTGCGTTCTCCAGCCGCGGACTGATGCCCGAGGTGTCTGCAGTGGAGTGTGATCTCTGCCGATAGTGTACCGTAGCATGCGGTGGTCGCTGAAAGTATACGCATCGCTCACTCGCCAATTCAGGTGTTGTGACAATACTGGGCTACAGAACGTGATGTCTATGACAGAAGTTTTGCCATTCTGCTGAACGTGGAGGGTGTTACCACCGTTGCACAGCACCACATTGAGTTGGGAGAGGCTACCGGGAGAGTACCGCTTCTCCTCTGCTGTTGGTTCTCCGACTACCCCACTCAACCGCCTAAGCGTTGAAGTCCCCGGCAACGACGGCTGGGTTGCACCATACAAGAGCATCAACGAGGTTATCCAATATTGTGCTAAATCTCTCCAGTTCCCAGCTGGGTGATGCGTAACAGCTGCAGAAATAATAACCCCGTTCACAATGGTGATGGTGAAACCCTCCGAGTCCTGCAAGACTACTTTCTGTATGGAAAGTCTGTCCAGATAGCAGCCAGGCCTGTCCGGTCTGTTACATAGCCGCTGTTCTTCTGCTATCGCCTGCCACAGTAGGTCCTGCGTTGACTCACAGTGGTTTATGTTGACCTGCACTATCTCCATGGTTTCGCATTTGTCACCGCCGGGGAAAGGGGACCACTGGTTTGGTGTGCATTTACGCCAGGTGCACAAAGTACACACTTCGGAGCATTGTGGCAGCTGCGCACCTGGTTCAACTCCCGTTTCATGGGTGGTTTGGGCTTTTCCTGTTTTTGGCGTTCAACAGGGTCATTTCCCGCTTTTTGGGGGTCGTTTCGGGCTCGTTTGTCTCTTCCTGTTTGCCACAATTCTCCTCTCTCCCTGTATCGGTGGGGAGGACTCATCTGCATCTGATGTCTGTAGGTTCGCAGTGGCAAAAGTACTTGCAGCGTCCGCTGTGTCACTGTTTGCTACCTTACCCGTACCAGATTCGCTTTTTACTCGCTTCTGCTGCTCCTCAAGTGCTTCAGGGGAGCCGAGATTTCTCCCCCTTCTGAACGGAGCCTGGGATCCCGATGCCACATTGTTTCTCAGCACTGTTTCAGCTCTCTCTGCCCGCAGCTTCCAAGAAAGTAGCTCCCGTTCAACACTGCCTAGGTCTGACAGTATTTTCACGGCCATTTCCTTGATGGGAGCATGTACGTTGTGCCGGTCCTACGTGTACAAATGCAACTCTCTCGCCGTTGCTAATGCAGCCTGTAGTTTGTTGCTGTTTTGCGACGGTTCGAGCATTATCAGCGTCGACTCTTGGGGGTTGCGGTCCTCCATGTCGCCTCGTTCTTCTGCGACATCAGCGGTTACGCTCGGTGTTTCTTCCGCATTTTCCGGGGTAGGTGCAGATGGAGGGGAGGGAGGGTATCTCGGGGTCTTGGAGCTCCTTCCAAAGAATGCTCCGATGGTGGACCTAAACGAGGTGTTGGACGCCTCGTTTCCACTCATTGGGTAGTAATATACAAATATACATAAATATGTATTTTCAGAACTCACCCGCCTTGCCTCGTGTAGACGGACCTTAACATTAGACCGTTACGCTTACACCCACCGGGATAAAGCGAGAGAGGTAGCGGTAGGCCACGCGTGTGCGTGAACTACTAAGCGCTTTCTCGTTGCGTTTGTCGCGTGTGCTCTTCCTTCTGAGTGTCGTTGTCACTAACACGAACCTACTGTTGCTGGTTCAGGAGGAACCGACGGTCAGGACTTCCCTTAGCTCGCACGAAGGATCCGTATCACAACACTACACTCACTCTCACTTCACTGACTTTTGTTTAACCTCCGCCACGAGAAAGCGTTCTCAGCCTGCTCACTGGAACCCTGTAAGCAGTTTTGTGTTTGAGGCTGATCCAGGCAGTTCGGCGTCCTCGGCCAAGGGCCTGGGACCGCCCGATTCCCTCCGTAACAGAACACTTGATCCTAGTACACTTCACTCAGCAACTATCACTTCCGCAAGCACTTATCTCCAGTCCAACAAAAAATTGTAAATCGAGTGTGTGTGTGTAAGTGTGGTTTTGCAGTGGACGGCCTCTAACGTATCTGCATATTGTGCACCGTTTCAGACATCAAAATTGTGACCAAAGAAGTATACGTCAATAATACGCAAACGTTTCTGAACTGGACGACGCGCGCGGGCAACTTTATCGAGGAGTCACGCGCCTTCATTGACCGGTACCTGGGACGGCGTGACAACAGCACGGAGGAAGCAGAAGCGAACGGTGAGGATTGGGACACGGGTCGGGAGAAGCGGACCGGCGAACAGCATGCGGCCGGCAGCGGTGGTGACGAGGAGGAAACAGTCGAGGGCGAAACGTCGGCCACTTCCGGTGAGGAGGTTTGGGGCACACCCACTAGTGGCGGGGAAAATGACGATATGCAGATATTTGGGAGCATTGAGCAAACGCACTCGGTAAGTGATGAAAGTTTGATTCCTCCACTAGGTTCATTAGTTTCCCATCGTCTGTCCTCTAATGTGGGTCATTTGACTTATAGATAAGTAGACAAATTACAGAGGAGCAGCTCTGGCCGATGAGCGGATGGGGTTGGATCTATATATCCTAGAATTTATCTAAACATTCTGCTATGTTGTGAACAAACAGCTTTTCCATGTTACGATGTCCACGATGAGGAGCATAAGCAGACCGCGGGGGAGTTCATTGTGCCCGTGTACCATTAAATCCGCCTCTGGTGGTAGATCAAACAAGCGCTAGCTTTGAGACTCCCACTGATCCTCTAGCAAAACAAGGTTCCTCTAGCGTTAATAGTATTCTTTGCAAAAACACAAATGCTGGTGTCATGTTATGATGAGCACACTGCATCTGCAAACTTTTGCTGGAGCTAGGTTTACACAGCGGAAGTGAGCGTCCAACGCAGAATGATTAGACATGGAAAGATCGTCTGCATCTCATAAAACATGCCACAGAGTTAAACAGAACTCGCGTGGAACCAAACAAACTCGTGGAAGAGTATATAGTGTCTCGCGTGGAAGTCAATCCGCGTTATCGGTTAAACCAGTGGGAGAGAGAATCCATGTTAGCGAAATGCGAAACACCCTATTAAACAGGGAGCTTAGGACTGCAATAGGGATGATGGGCAGATCTCGCTCCGTTGCCGGAATCGAGTCCGGATCACGATTCTGCACTCCAGAAAGATATATTTTCCTAAAATCCTATCCCGTGCCGTGTGACCGCCGGACAATGATATTAATTGCCACAATGTGTTCGAGATAGATTTCCTACCGGAACGGAAAGCTGTAGTCCGTAAACAACATCCAAATGAAATGAAATCAAAATGAATCCGTAATCAAAAACGAGTCCGGAACGGGTCGGAATATATTTTTTTGATCGGAACTGTCCCCATCTCGAGACTCCAAAGCATGTATATTTTTTTGGGGGTCAAAATAGTCTGAGCTCTTAAGCGACCTTCCAAAGACTATCTGTGATAATAAAGTACGAAGCTGGTGCTATAGTACGCAGAAGTGCAGAATAAGCAGAAGTGTAAAGAATACGTGCGAGTTGTGATGTTCAGTTCTGTGACAGTGCTTTACACACCGAAACCTGTACTCCCTTCTATAGTGACTAGCTATCAGTGAAGCATTGCTTATGGATGCCTTAATGCATCAAATTCTATCCGGAACAGCCCTAGCATCCTCTGCCATCCAGCTATCGCAATCGCCACTCAAAGGTGAACTTTAGGTCTCCGGGGGGTTATGACGCTAGAGGATTGTATCTGTAATGAAAGAAAGTAATGTCGATCGATGCCATATATTATTTGCGTTATGTATGATGCGTGTTTCGTTTGGTTTTTTATTTCATATTGACACCCAGTCTCCTACCAAGTCGTCCTCATCGTACACGGGCGACGATGACACCGAGCTGATGATGGACGAGCTACTGATGGCGCCACCGATGACAGCCAGCGCTGTCCGTGGACTTCTCCCAAGGTACGTGACAGCACCCAAGGGTCGTGCAACACCTTTAGGCAGCAGTTTGGCGATTAGAGGCTCTAGTTCAGATGTAACCGTGTTCGCGATTGATAGACGTTATAGACGAGACGTTACTGTATTACATTTACCGCTGGGAATTGGAAATTGTTTGTTCCCTTTGAAATAGTTTAGAAGCCGGTAGTTTTAACGCTCAGAAGAGCTGGAATAGATAGCAAGTGTGAGAGTACGAGGTTCGGTGTGAAGAGAGTGTGTTGCTCTTCCGTTTCTTTTTTTTCCATTAGTATATAGATGTTCTTCTTAACTCTTTCATTAATCCATGCTGAAAACACAAACAAACAAACAAAAACCCTACGTTCGGTAACGGTGAATGTACTTGCATTTGTTTCGCCGTTCCTTCGCCCGAAGTAGAAGAAAGCTCGAGCCACTGTTCGAAGAGGACAGTGAGAGCGCCGAATCAGACGATGACGACAGTAAGCCACTCAGCGGCCGAGATCAACAGGTAGGATATGGGTAGTACGTTATGTAAATTGTAGTGGGGTTTTCTTCCTTTTTTCCCCTTCTTTAACGAACCATATTTAAGCTAGAACCTTCCATTTACTAACTGCAGGCATGGCATACTGCGTTTATGCATTTACATTTCCGTTCCACAGTAGCACAGTAGCACAATGGCTTGTGGTTTCATTGCAAAGTTGTAAGGATGCGCGATCGATCGGTACTATTGCTGAGCTTGATCATTAGAAGTGTTTGAATGTGCCCGCATGTTGTTTATTGTGCAGTGTGGTTTTTAACATTTTTTATTATAGAATCAAACCCCGAAAATAACCTACGGTACTGTTCTTTGTTTTTTGAAAAAAAAATAAAGGAGCATCTAATGTAGAAACCTGAACCCCTCAATTACGATCTCCTCTGTTTGCCCTTCGATAATTTATTGACACAGTACAGTTATAAGCTTGGGATGTATTGAGCATCCCTTATCGGTGATTGCAGTTGCAGCAAAGCAAACACAGTTTCTGTGCGTGTCTCTCTGGGTGTGTATTTGTGTGTTGTGTGTGCGCGTGTGTTTGTTTACGTCTAGTCTCGAATTACTACGTTCCGTTCGCTCGTTTGTTCGATTGCGTAGATATCTTATAATTAGCGGGTAATTTACTTTCGATAAATTGGCAGGGGCAAGCTTCGGAAAAAAATCGTCCGGTTTATGCGGATTTAAACGATTCCACCGGTACCGATTCGGTAAGTACGACGCCGTCATCGACACCGCTGGCCGAGAGGAGCGAGACGATCAAGACTACCACGCCCGACGAAAGCTATGGGAGTGTTGCTGACAGATGTTATGCATCTGTGCCGCTCCCGAGCACCGGGACACCCTGTGCAAGCGATACCGGACGTTTCGCCGGCAGGGCAAATGTACCGATCGGGCTCAGCCCAAGGCTCGAGATGCGCTTGGCGTTGAACCACGACATACTCGGCGACGAAGATCTGCTCACCTACAGTCCTGGGCCGGACCTGACCGCAATTCTCGGGCGCGACCTCTCCACATACCATCGGATGAGTGGGAAGGACATTATCATGAATCGTATCGTGACGCGCGTGAGCAGCTACATGAACATTCAGACGGCGGGGACGTCGACCCCGGCGGCGGCGGTGCCAACGACAGCGACGGCGGCGGCGGCGGCGCCGGCACCCAGCCAAACGAGAGCGGAGGAACCCCACGGCTCCACGGCCAGCCAGGCTATGAAAAACGGAACGAGCTCATCATATCAGCAAAACAATTCAAAGATGGATACTCCTATACTTCATCGTCGAAAAGCTACCGTCCCAGCAGCTACCTGGAGCAGTTTTGGGTTTGCGGATCGCGGTAAGCCCCACGGAAAGGGTCCCCCGCGAAAGGGCCACCTTCTATTCTAACCCATTCACATTCTACTCCACAGAAGAAAGGACTCTGTCGGACCTGGAGCGTTTGGCGAGGCGGGAGAAGGTTTACTGTATGACGCAGCTCAACCACAACGGTTCTCAGCTGAAACGAGTAGCTAGCTTCAACACAACCACGAAACACACCAGTAAGCTGTAAGCAACCACCACCACCAACATTCCCGCCCACTGGCACGTTGGCATTCACAAAACGGCTCTTTCAGATTCAACTTTTTGTATCGGCGCAACTCGGAAAACCAGCTGGCGGGTCTTTTCGCCTCGAAGGAAGTGAGCTCAGCGGAAGAAGGTTCCACGTGCCATTCTGACCCGAGTCGTTTGAATTCTCCCCGCAAGGAAACGGTGCGCATGTCCTTTTAGTGTACATTTTTAAGCGGGGAAATACATTCCACTAACGAGTGATTGATCTTCACGTTTTGCTTGGAATCGTTTAGGTAAAGTCGCTTGATCGAAGGTTTTGGAAGCAGCTGAGCAAAAGGCGACGTGCCAGTTACCACGAGGAGCTCACCACCGGTGCATCATAAGCTACGTTGGCGTTAGAGTTTGCGTTGGCCGCTCCCCTTTCTATCTTTGGCATATTTTTGCAGTGCAAAGATCCACCACTGACCAGTACACTACTCACAGATCGATTGAGCCGCTTCTGCAGCTGCAGAGTGACCATAGACACAAGGTGTTTGTCCAAGTTAATGTTTAATTTGTGTTTAGTTTCAAAATTAAGTGTTCATCATTGAATCCATGCAGTATATTGCAGACCTCTGTCTTATGTTAGTAGTCTAGTGTAGTCTAGAAAAATGGATCAAATGGAACAATAATGTTATCATTGGAACATAACATTCTCAAACGTAGTTTATAGAGCTCAACACTCAACTCTTACGGTACGAACGCAAACCCGAAAGCTAATCTCGAGCACTTTCGTACCATGTATAGAGGGTATAGAGGTAACACATTTTTCTTAACTTCGAGTGAAAATTTTATGAAATGATAACAACAGAACAGAACGCTTGTTTCGTTAGTGCTTGTGGCACTCACACGCCGCATACACTTCGTCTACGTCTAGCGGAAGGATACAAAAACTGCTCTCAGATTAGACATTAAAACGAAACACACGCATACATGTAAATATCCACACACACACACACACACACACACACACACACACACACACACACACACACACACACACACACACATGAAGTTTAGAACATTGAAAGAACACGTTTTAGAACAATCCACTGGATCGTGGCAACAGTTGTGAGATAATTAATTTAATCAGGCTTATAAATAAGTTTGAACGGTTTTTTAAGGGAGTTCCAAACCTCATAGTAAATTAATTTCCGTTGGACAGATCTCCTTTTTTTGGGCAGATTGGGTGGATTGCTTTATAAAAAAAATGAAATCCGGTTTGGAAGCAACCCATGTTTCAATCCAAGTTTTCAGTTCGTCGTAATTCTGGAAGTGGGACCCAGCTGGTCCCACCAAATGCACAGTATTTCCTTGGCACCAGGAATGTTCCGCTTCGATGTCGAGGAAGAAGCGGTGGAGCTCACAGGTGACCAAACGGTGGTCTATGCCATGGGGCCTTAGCACGTGGGCACCGAGCTCACAGGGCACCCAATGCCCTGTCTTGGCTGGCTGAGTAAGCAGCTAAACGTATTTTCCAGCAGAGTCTGTTTTTATGGGTTGGGTCTCCAGTTCTCAATCTTCGCACCTTGCTGGCCGTCCGGAGCGTTCTTCGTCTAACATTGCCATACTGGCACGTTCTTTCCCATAAAGCACGATCGCCATAATATTCCCTCACTATAATACGATGTGTCTCGGTGGATGAAGTTTTGAAAATTTAGCAAACGACTCATGTATAAAAACCGTCAACACTTATTTATAAACTTGATAGTAAGCCATTTAAACAATGAAGAGCTGTCAACGCAACACAGGTGTAGAGATGGTTAATGATCATCTCTTTCAGTTTCGGTTTCGGTGGCTTGGTCGGCCAGTTCTGGCTTCGTTCGGCTTAATTAATCCGTTTTGTTTTGTTTTTTTTTTTCTTGATTCATTGGGCTTGACAATCATCGATTGTAAAAGTTCCATCCGCTTACACAGTTGGAACAAAACGCTGAAGCCAATGTTTACCATAAACGAACGAGCGGTTTGTTTTCACTCTCATCGGGAAATATCAATGTTACGTCCAGCTAAACGTGTACCATCCGCTCAAACGAGTATACTCCTACAAAACGACAGCCCGTCCGGATCCCCCTAGCTACACGCCACAAGTTGTTTGGTTTGATGAATGTGATATGAACAGGCTAGTAATTCGCATATGATAGACTTATTGACTCACACACCGGTTAGCGGACACAGGTTTACACGTCCTGTGAATATGAATTGTGTTTGTGTAGGTGGTCAATTATTTTGCGTTCACTTGTACCACAACACCACGACTAAGCATTGAAGGCGCAGCATGCACTACGAATTGATCCTCTAAATATTCAGTGTTCAAGAGGCTTCGGTTTTGTTGTTTTTGTGAGAGATTATAGAGTTAGTTTTCTTATAATATCTTAGCTATATTTTCGTACCAATTCAAAATAAAAGGTCAACAGCAAAGCGTAACTCTGCTCATCGAAAATAGCGCAACTCAGTTCAGCAAGCACTGTACAGGTTGCAAACAAATGAAACGTAAACAAAAACGCCAAAAATGAAGCTTTACTACATGTACATTTCGAAATTAGTAACCAAAAACCAAAAACCAAACAAAAAGCAAATAATAACAGGTCGGGTACGATGGCAATTGATCAAAGCCCGACAAGCGTAAGCAAAGCAACCAAATACACAAACACACTCACACACGATCATGGTAGTTAACTCTTTAAATGAAGCATAGCGCAGGCAGATAAGCAGCCCTTTACACGTTAAGAACATACTTCTTACTGCTAGATACTTCAAATTAAATTCGCAACTCTACCGTAGTACGTACGATTCGGGAAGGTGTCCTTTTTAAAAGCAACAATTCACACAATAAAAATTAAAACGCTTCGGTATTCGGTATACAATGCACTCCACTCCACTCGTATGGACGACGGTCGGTCGATGGAGCTTTGCGAGATAAATAACGCGATTTGTAACATTCTTCACGTATTTCACGTCATTTTAAATTCAAACTACTCGGAGTAGCTGAGGATTGAGGCCTATTGAGGAAGGAAGATATGGACAGCAACACTGGAAAGATTGTGATAACCGTCGCAATAACCTAAAGCAAGCATACTGGAACCGCCAACGTCCAACAGATGAAGCAAGCGAGATCAAACAACCACAAAAGCAACATAAAATAATAATAATAATATTAATAATAATAATAACAATAATGTAACGGCGATGGCGATTTTGTAGTTTGCATAAGAAATCCCCACAGTACCACGACACGATCGACAGAATAGCAGTAACAGCAACGGTGAGCAACGGGTTGTACGAAGCAAATCGAACGGTGTGAGAACACACTTACATTAACAAACAAGAGCTACTATCACAAACATTCTCACAATCTTACTAGACGAACAAAGAAAACAAAAACGAAACAAAAAAAAAACAGTATTTTGCCTTAAACTGCAATTCGACATGAAGTATTAGCAAAACGAAAAACAAAATGTCAAACATCTTCACCAAACAAAGTAATGTAATAAATCAATTGTTTAACGGATTTTAAAGCAAATTAAATTAGCGGGATACGTTTCGTGCGCACCTTTGCACTGCACATTGAGAAACATCTTCGATTAGCGGTAGATCATACTTTTGTAAGCCACCGTAACATCGTCCATAGTAGCACTTCACCCCACCCATCATGACATCTTCACAGACGGCTCCGGCCTCCAACCTCGATCACTACACCATCAAGCTCCCTAACCACACATCCACCATTTCAGCCGAAGCTAAAGCCATCCGACTTGTCGAAGGACTTCGGACCGACATTCCGAACGTCATCTTCACCGACAGTGTGACTGACCGACCGACTGGCTAACGAAGGTCGGCTCCGTCCAATCGCATCATCTAGCACCGTTTCCCTATCGCAATTGTCGCCCAACACTGGAACACCCAATCTGGCACAGTCTAGACCTCTTCATAAAATGAATCGCTCCATCAAACACAACACCACATCTAGGGACGACTCCGAGATTCCAGCCACATCCAACGAGTTATGGCATGGATACCCTACACACCGAGCCACACGCGAACTTGATACTGACCTACGCATCGTACTATCAGCAGACAAAAAAAGAAGCAGAACCATCCCATGCTTTGCGATTTTTACGCATCACTAACGCGTGCCGTAACCAACCCGTAATCTTCACACGAAAACTGTTCGTCCAGAGGTCTCTAGGTCGAGTCGGAGTCGTTCATTGAACGATTTGATATCCATGAATAGTCAAATGCTCTCTGTCTTCTTTTCAATCTGGCGCTAAAGGGGATCCACCATCCGAGACTCGGTCGGTGGAAGCTTCGGCACCATCTTGTATAGCTCCATCCAGATCCTGGCATGCGTTGATGGCATAGACATCATGAGGTCGTTGACGGGCCATGAGCCCGGCATCCTCACCACCGGCGGTGTTGACCACAAAACAGGAGAATCCGACAACGTGTTCGACACATAGCAGAAGATTTAAATTTCGGTCTTAGTTTTATAAGTCTTAGCTTGCATGGCAAGCTCTGGCTTCTTTGACTTCGATTGCCCCTAGCCTCCCTAGTGCCCCCTAGTCAACCCTTGACTCAAATCATCATCATGCAACCAACCCTGGAGAGCATATACGACATTTTAAAGCCATATACGACAACATAGTTAGAGTAAAACGACGTAGGCATCCAGTAGAATTAAGCTGGTCTGCCTTCCATGGCCCAGTTATGCTCAGGAAGTTTGTTAGAATGACGCACAGCACATGTTAGGCGAAGGTGGATGTGTTAACTCACAAGGTGTTTTGCTGAGTCCTTTGCTATCATACATCCACAGCAGGGAGATGTGCTTCGCCGTCTTTTCTCCAGCATGGCACTTCGCCGGTATCCGAGACTCGGAGGAGGTGAAACATTCGGGTCATTTTTACACTTTTTCTGAGTTCAAACTTTTATATTAATCCCGTTTTATTGGAACTTTCTTTGCTAGGATTGCTAGCGTTGTGTTGAGATACGTGCAAGTTGAAAATGTTACGTTGCTCTGTCGGATAAATGAAATTTTTAAACTGGAACTACATCCGCACTCGGTTTCATCGTTTTGCGTACAAGCAAAACTTGTGTGCACGCGGAAAATCCGCAATGGAAAATCGGCCAATTACGGTATGTAACGTAATGTAGCGGTATTAACGAAATAACGGTCAAAAACGATATGTAACGCAGCTTAACTCCGCTACCACACGTTACATCGTTAGCTTACGCTAGCAAACGTTACTGTAACTAGAGTAACGAATATACGTTATCTAGAGTTACAATGCGTTATTTAAAAGAAACGGCGGGTTTATGTCTTAGATAAACACAAAAGCGCCGAGAGATGCCGCCACAGTTTGTCAGTTTTTCCTGCTAGATGGAATAGAAATCATGATTGGCTGTAATTAGCGACGATTGGAATCAGCAACGTTTTGCTACGTCCTATGGTTATACTTATTCAGCTTTCCATTTTCCAGCCACGCAACATGTTAATCTACGCGGACGCCCTATAAATAAATAACAATTGTTATTAATCGTTCTGTTTCGCCTCGTCGTTTAGATCAGCTTTGCTGCGAGAGCACCTTGGTTGTCGTACCTCACATTTTCCGTTCGCTACAAACTTCAACCACCAGGCATAAATGCCGACGATGCCTGCTTGCTGTCAGAACAAGGGCCAGCACAAAAGCAATACAAAACATTGTTCTTCGCAAAAACAGGTTTTAAAAATCAGCAGGCTGCAGCGAGATACTTGCTCGAACATCACTAGCACTGTACTGTAGCTTGTCTCGTATCAATTGAAGAAAAAGTGTGCTTCTGTTCAAAGCAGCCACGACACCACAAGAAAACAATGAGTGAGCTCAAAAAAAGGAAGAAAAAATCCGTAAGTAACAACTCGATACGCCGCCTGTGCGATTGCATGTATCGGAGAGCAAAGCTATACTTACCTGCGAAATGTTTTACCACCCCTTGCAGAAAGAGGAAATCGCGAAAGAGTTCGATTTGCCCGAAAGAAAAAGTAAAATTGCCACCATTTACAAGCAAGATGGACAAGCCTATTGCCTATGCAGATCGTCCGATTCATCGCGGTTCATGATGTAAGTAACCATGATGGGGTAATGTTTGGCCTGGGCTGGGCCGGTTGGTGGAAATGTTACAATGTGTTACGTCTTCGCCCTATTCTTGCCTTGTTCCGTACCTAGATGCTGCGATGCGTGCGAGGAATGGTATCACGGAGATTGTATAAATGTGTCGGAAAAGGAAGCCAAACACATCAAACATTACTACTGCCAGCGATGCAAGGAAGAAGATCCCTCGCTGCAGACAGTGTTCCGGTTAGTTCCGGTTGCCGGCCCGACACCGATTCCGGAGGAAAAGAAGCCTCCGAAGAAGAGGAAAGAAAAACCGACCGGCAGTTCGTCGGAAAAGCGTTGCGGTAACTGTGACGGTTGTCTGGCCGAGAACTGTGGTAACTGTGACGGATGTTTGGATCACACGAAACATGGCCGCAAGCAGCGATGCGAGATGCGCATCTGTAGCAATTCAAGCAGCGCACGAAAAAAGGATCGAGCCGCAGTGAAAGCGGCTGGCCGAAACAAACGAAGGAAACGATCGCTTACGCCAGAAGTGATCCGAAACCCGGCACTGGAAGGTGATCGGCAGTGTTTCGGTCCCGGGTGCATTATGACGGCAAGGCCCCAGTCAAAGTACTGTTCGGATGAGTGCGGCATGAAGCTAGCCACGAGCCGCATTTACCAGGTGCTGCCGCAGCGCATCCAAGAATGGTCGCTAAGCCCGGCTGTTGGTGAGGAGCAAAACAAAAAAGCGCTCGAATCGATACGCATGAAGCAGGCGGTTGTGCGTGCCACACTGGCCGAGCTTGATAAGCGCCATGCGGAGCTGGATCTGTTGGTGGAGCGAGCGAAGCGATGCACGCTGGATCCGAATGCGTTAGAAAATACGGACATGGAGGACGAAATGTCCATGTACTGTATAACTTGTGGTCACGAAATTCATTCGAAAACTGCCATTCGGCACATGGAAAAGTGCTTCAACAAGTACGAAAGCCAGGCAAGCTTCGGCAGCATCTTCAAGACGCGAATCGATGGCAATTCGATGTTTTGCGATTTCTACAATCCGGCCAGCAAGACCTACTGCAAGCGGCTGCGTGTGCTGTGCCCAGAACACTGCAAGGATCCCAAAATTAGCGACACCGACGTGTGCGGCTGTCCCTTGGTACGAAATGTATTTCAACTGACGGGAGAATTTTGCCGGTAAGCGCGCCACCGCTTTGTTTTGCCCCGGTCATTTTGTTTCAAAAAGATGCTTAATCCCTTCTTCTGCTTGTGTAAATCTCTCTTACAGGGCGCCAAAAAAGTCCTGCTTCAAGCATTACGTGTGGGAAAAAATACGACGTGCTGAAATAGATCTCGAACGTGTGCGGCAGTGGCTGAAAATGGATGAGCTGGTCGAACAGGAGCGACAAATTCGCCAGGCAATGGCATCTCGGGCCGGAGTGCTAGGACTCATGCTGCACTCGACGTACAATCACGATATCATGGAGAAGTTGTGCACGGGCAAATTTTAAGTTCAAACACATGGTCTGGTAAGGTAAGTAGGGTAAACAATACACGTGAATTGTCGTTTCTGGTTCCTTTTCCATACGCATGCACATACCTCGGCATAACGATGATGAAGTAGGCAAGGCACATGTATTGTATCTCTGTCATATAAGGCAGATACATCGGCAACTGGACGGAAACAACAACAGCACATACATAACAAACGACCTTCAACTTTACTTAGACCTTGACTAAGCTAGCGCTGTGGTGAAAGTCTTAATTTGTCTGGATTAAATAATTAAAAGTTAATGACGATCAATTGGGGAACGCAAACCCGCTAAAACTAAAGTATCATTTTGAGAAGGCAAGCATAAATACGCAACGAAATATTGCAACAAAAAAAAAGCAAACTAGTAGGTGAAAAAGGAAGAGATACGCAGTATGTAAATACATCTGATTTCAATACTTACAATTTTTAAATCGATCAAAGTAATTCACTGAAAGAACCACAACACGTGAAAAACGATGGAAAGGAAGAATTCTCCTTCTAAAGCGTTAGCCTTCTCTTTCCTTTGCTGATCATTTTCAACGTTTTTGTTGGCCTCACTCTCCCAGAACCATGTTGAAAATAAGCTTATTAACAGGCTCCAGTTGCGTGTCGTTGTGGTTGTGGATGAGCTTAAACAATCCGGTACCAATCGATGCGGGCATTCCCAGTATAATACGCTCCGAGACGCCATCTACCGAGTCCGTTTGGCCGTAGTACGCCGCATCGAACAAATGGTCCGCCGTTTTCTCGAACTGAGGGAAAAGAAGCGTGCCATTAGAACCTTCATCATCCCAGTGGTCGGATTCGGACCAGCTTACCGAGGCAAGATTAAACACAGATTCGCGCATCTTCGCCAAGCCGTGGCGCGTAATGCCAAGCACTTCACCCCGCGACGTCATTTGACTGGCCAGCAGCATAATGTGCCGATGGTCCACACTCATACCGTGCCCTTCCATCACCTCGGTGATTTCCGTCATAATCGTAGTGCGTGCAGCCTCTATTCCCAGCGTCTGGTACACCTCGATGATGTTATTGCTCTTGGTTTTGCTTCCAATCACTCCGAACGTGGCCATCACGTCACGCAGCCCGCAGCCCTCGACGCACAGTCGATACTTGTGCGTGCCGCGGGAATCATCGACCGCGATAACGGCGCGCGATACCTGAGGCAATCCGGCCACCACCACGTTCGGTATCGCCGTGGTGAGACGCTGCAGTTCCGCATTTAAGCTGTGGCTGTGTTTGCTGCTGTCCGGACGGATGGTGATAATGGAAGGTCCACAAACGTCCACATTGTCCTGCTTCAATTTCAACTTCGACGTGCAAATGCTGGCGCAAAAACAATGATAATAATGCCACTAAATGGATGAGTTGTGTCAACCGCAGCAACAATTGTGCATTACTTACGAATAACGTATAGTTTCGGCATTGACCTCCAGTCCAAGCACTCGGATACGATCCAGATCGAGCTTGATGAGCAGAAAGCAATCATCCGCCCTGTATATCTCTTCTATAAAGGAAGAAATTTCTCCCAGTGTTGTTTTCTCGATCCGTGCTTTTACTTTCCGCGCGAACTCCATGCTGGTTTCGTTCTCAATCTCCGCCGTTATGATCGGTGTGGAAATGGCTTTGGAAGCGTTGATGATTTCCACGATACGAGGCACTCCTTGCGTGATGTTCATGGACGCTACACCGGCGAAATGGAACGTTTTCAACGTCATCTGGGTACCGGGCTCACCGATGCTTTGCGCTGCCAGGGCACCGACGGCCGTTCCCGGTTCGGTGATGGCTTTGCTGTACTTATTGCGCACTTGCAGAAGGAACTGTTCAACCTGACCGGCCGTGGTGCGCTCCACTTCCAGCGCCACTTTCGATCCGGTGCGATAAAGCCGTTGAATTGTCGCCAAACGGGCGCCAAACTTTTCCAGAAAATTCCTAAAATCAAGCAAACCATACCAAGATGTTTGTGTGTGTTAAATGTTTCGCAATTTGCAATCCACTGCTCTGCTTCCAGTGAAATACGTACTGACATTCCCGGTGAAAATTGGCACTGCATTTAGAAAACTCTGGTTTGGCTAAAATCTGCTTTCCTACGCTGACCACTTCCTCACCCCGTAGCGGTAGCTCATCGCGGCAGGGAAACGAATTTCGCACGTGCATAAACTGTCTTTCGATATCCACCGGTTTGTTCTTCACCTCCATGTAGACTGGATCCAGCCCGTCAGCACCGTACGTAAATTCTACCACCTCACCGATGGCGTTCCTGACGGTGTCGTCATACTGCACGACCAAATCTTCCAGGCACTTCACCAATCGTCGCTGTAGATATCCCGTTTCTGCTGTCTTGACCGCCGTATCCACCAGTCCCTCTCGGCCAGCCATGGTGTGGAAGAAGAACTCGGTCGGTGTAAGCCCGGAATAAAAGCTGTTCTGCACAAAACCTCGTGCGGCAGGAATTTTAGCTGCGTCAGACACATTTACAATTAGCGTTTGTTTGATTAGCTAGTAAGTACAGTGCAACAGCGAATACTTACAAAACTTTTCAAAATGAGGCAACGCCCGATCCTCGAACCCGTTCGGTACTCGTTTGCCGTTGATGGCTTGCTGGCCGACACAGGCAATCATTTGTGAGATATTAATGTTCGATCCTTTCGAGCCCGACTGGGCCATGATGAGCGCGCTGTTTGTTGGGTGTAGCTCTCGAAAGCAAGCTTTTGCCGCTAGCTCACGAATGCTGGACAGCTCTTTCAGCATGACCGCTTCCAAAGTTTGCTCCGCAGTGCAGCCCGGTTGACACTGCAACGTACCCTTCTTCATTTCCGCAATGTACTCGTCACACTTGCGATATCCGTTTTCCAGCAGTTTTTGCTTCTCTTCAAGCAGCTTCCGACTAGGGGTTACGTCGCCGATACCAAACGAAAAGCCATGGTTCATCATAAAGTATGATGCCATCCGAGCCAGCCGCCACATCGATCGGATCGCATGATCTTCACCAAAGTCGCGCAAAATAACATAAAAGATACAGTTTTTCGTGCCCGAGCCAAGCGTTCCCTTATCCATGGCACCGCACAACAGCTGCGAGTTTCGAATGATGACCCACGAATCCTTCACACACAGATCCGTATCTTTCGTGTAGTTACGCCCCTTGGTGGACAGGTTCGCGTTCACAACGGACTGACTGTTTGGTTTGAGGATGAGGCTAAATATCTGTTTGCCGGTCCACAGTTTGCGCGGTTTCAGAATGGCCGGTCTGGGCAGATCGATCTGCAGGTTTGCATCCGGTCCGGATAGCATGCAAGCGGCCAGCTGCATCACCTGTTCACGGGTTAAAAATTGATCCTTCTGCGTCAGCAGATACCCACCGGTGATAAAGTCTTGGGTGGCCGCAATCAGCAGCTCTCCGTTGCGGGGCGTTACCAGGTTGGACTTGTTGCCCATCAGTACGAGCGCTTCGGCACGTGCCTCTTCGGTTTGGGGCAGGTGAAGATTCATCTCGTCACCGTCGAAATCGGCATTGTACGGTGTGCAGGCACATTCATTGAAGCGAAATGTACGCTGCGGCTGTACTTTGGCAACGTGACACATGATGCTGAGCTTGTGCAAGCTCGGCTGACGATTAAACAGCACCACATCGCCGTCAATTAGATGGCGCTCGACGATATCGCCGCACTTGAGATCTTGCGCAACCTTATCCCGATTTCCGTACGCGAGATACTTTTTGAACGCGCTGCCCTTTTGCTGTACATAGTTTGCTCCCGGGTGCTTTTCCGTGCCGTTGCGAATTAGTTGCCGCATGCGCTGTCGGAACAGCATACGATTTGGGTTGTTAATCTTAGGCACACGCATTTTACCATAACTTGGTGCAATGTTTCATACTTACATTAATATTAGCCGTATTTACCTTCTCTGGAAAGGTGAGAATCTTTGCTACCCTGTCCGGTACACCCACTTGGTGAATCATCAAATTTGGATCGGGTGAAATGACGGTACGGGCGGAGAAATCAACACGTTTGCCGGAGAGATTTCCGCGAAACCGGCCCTGCTTTCCTTTCAGCCGTTGCACGATACCGCGGGTGGGCTTTTTCGGCTGGAAAGAAGCACAAAACAGCATTATAAACACACGCGCACACGATGCAAAAGTCCCTCGACGGCCTACCATTAGCGAATGCGGGATGCCGGACAACTCGCTGTTGAAGTAAAGAGCGCAATGGAGCTGCAAATAGTCCCAGTCTTCTTGAATTAGCTCGATCTTGCCGCCGGTCATCATATGCTTCGCAATCACGTCGCTGATGAGCAAAATTTCACTCTGCTTCATCGTTAAATCATCTTCCGTCGTGCCAGCCTTCACCTCCGACACGACCGACGGTCTGATGCATACCGGGGGCACAAACACGCGCGTCACAATCAGATCGGCCGGGTTCGATTGTGATGATGTCATGCCCAGCAGCGGTACGTCGCTTTTCGGAATGTTTCGAAACAAATCCAGGACCTCAACCGGGTTCAGTTCCTTCGATAGCGACGCCGGGCCGACGACTGTTTGGGACAGTTCGCGGTTCGACTCTATCGCGGCTTGCATCTGGTGGAGCGCGTTGGTGACCAGCGGATCAGAGGGCTTCTTCCCTCGAAACGGTTCGTGCACGATCTTCATCAGTCCTGGGCCTTTTTTCACCGGACCGTTCAAGTTGCCGCAGTACGGACATTTGGTGCTTTTCTTCGCTTTCTTCAGCACCTGGCTGTGGATGGATTTCTTCGCCAGGTATGACAGGTTGGGGTTGACTAAGCGAGCGCTGAAATGTTTCTTTTCCTCCTCCTTCAACATTACCCGCGAGCATACTTTACATATGGACTGCAGAATGGTAATCGTTGCTCGGAAGTGGCCGATGTGAAACACCGGTAGCGCCAGATCAATGTACCCGAAGTGCCCCACACAGTCATTTAACCCTTTTTTGCACGTGTCGCAGGTGGCGTCCTTCTGACTCACTCCCATCCGCCGGTCCAGCACACCGTACGCGACCGGTGTGCGTTCTGCATTTTGGTTGTACAAATTCTTGGCCACGACATGCAGATGCGCTTCCTGCTGTATCTGCTGGGCGCTGTCAATGTTGAACGAAACGTGCGAACTGTGTTGCGTGGAAACAGCAAATTGCATGAGTATTTTAAGGGGTTTGAGCGTTTCTTCACCATACTCACATTTTCTTTATCACATCCGCCTCGCGAAACTGTTCTTTCGGCATTTTTGCAACAGACGTTTGCTGCAACTAGCAAGCTTTTCATGTAGAAATCGCCGGTGTACAGGCCAAAGCGCGTGTGGCGTGTGTCAGATGTAAACAAAGCAATGACAGTCCGCCTGCAAACGAACCCAGTGCACAATCGGGTAGCGTTTTGGTCAAAATCAAGGTATGTAGATATAGAAGGTAGAGTTGTTTAGAGCAAATTGACATTTCTCGACCTGACATAACAGTTCCGAGGTGATCAAGGGGAAGGGTATTGAGAAGAGTGACGGCAGCGTCGGAGGAGGCGCCGGTGATGGTATCGCTTGCGATTTTTTGACGAAAAATGCAACCAAATATCGTCAATCGTCTGTGGGACAACACTTAATATGCGAAGATGACCCATAAATTAGCGAAATTGCTCAAAGGACTGAGAATCGAGGCTGTTTGTTCATGTTGGTAGCCCCATACCATATGTTTTTGTAAACAAACTCTGACATAACTCGACTAAAATGTCGCCCTGTCAAATCGATAAAAATCCACCTTCTAAATACATACACCTTGGTCAAAATCGAGTCGTAACCAAGGTGTATGTATTTAGAAGGTGGATTTTTATCGATTTGACAGGGCGACATTTTAGTCGAGTTATGTCAGAGTTTGTTTACAAAAACAGATGGTATGGGGCAACAAACATGAACAAACAGCCTCGATTCTCAATCCCTTGAGCAATTTCGCTAATTTATGGGTCATCTTCGCATATCAAATGTTGTTCCACAGAAGATTGACGATATTTGGTTGCATTTTTCGTCAAAAAATCGCAAGCGATACCACCACCGGCGCCTCCTCCGACGCTGCCATCACTCTTCTCAATACCCTTCCCCTCGATCACCCCGGAATTGTTATGTCAGGTGGAGAAATGTCAATTTGCTCTAAACAACTCTACCTTCTATATCCATATACCTTGGTCGTAACGGCCTGTCACCGTGTATGAAACACCCGGTTGTAAGAGTGTGTGTGTGTGTGCGTCTTGTCATTTTCGGGTTTCTCTTCAGGAAGATGAAAACAAAAAACAGTAAGAAGAAGAACAACTATCATTGCGAAGTGTAAACAATCAATGTTAACGCCAAGAAGCTGTGGTATTTTTCATCAATTTACTCAAAATTATGCAAGGAAATCATTGCGCTAGGTTATTTTTGAGATTTCACAGTGGACAATTGAATTTCCGAGCCATTTAAATGCCGAATCTTCTAGTTTTGCTTCAGTATTACGGAGGCATTTCAAGGGCATTGGAGATGGTAAGGCCACTGGGTTGTTGCTGGGTGTATTATGTAGACGCCAAGGTTGTTACCGCCAGACCGAGCGTTCTAACGGCAGATTCCCGGAGAAAAAAAAAAAACATTTATAACCACCATTTGACTCTGTTATTGGGCCCTTAAACAATAGATGTGCAAGCTGTTTGATGGCTATGATGCCATTTCCAATGCCAAACGATAAACTAAAGGATTTGTTTTTCTACTTTAAGCACTGCACTTCTCCAGTTCTAGTATAAAACACTTATTTACACACTACATGTTTTGGTATGATCGGTGACTGAAATAATGTACATGAAAAATCGTCTACTTGATGCTTGATGTTTGTCCTGCGATGATTAAACTCCAATATATTGTCAGCTCTAATGCCTATTACCTTGGTATGATTGGCATCCATCGATACATAGAATGTATAGGTCGTCCATAGTTAAAACAGTGCCTTCATACCAGCTCTAGTCAGTGATCGAAACCAGTTGTAGTGCCAAGAAGTACTGTTTAGTTGATATAATCCATTTCAACAAGGAGATTGGTTCAAAGTTCGTTGAATATTGTTGAACTTTTTTTTGCAGAAAGATCAGCAATTGCCGCTGGGCCGAAAGATTTGTCCACCGGTGAAAGTTGAACACATTTTGCAAGCACTTCACTGTTGTTCACTTCACTTTCAAATTTCAAAATTGTTTCGGATATGTTAAAAGTGATGGCATGGAATGAATGGGGAAAACCCTTTTAATATTCATAATAGTTTATCATAATGGATATCTTTTTTTTTTCAAAAATTTGGAAAAAATATTCACAATTATATAAATAATTCCACCACTTCCTAGAAGTTCACAACATCTTGTGAAACAGTTCTTTTACACTATTGACTTTCCCTGCCTCATCGGTCATTCAAAGCTTGGATACAAAACAGTCGCTACAAAATTAATCTCACAACTGTTGATTCAAGAGCGTGCCTAGTGCTGCATGCTGATATTATTGTAGACCAAACTTAATTCAAAAGGGATGTACATACTACACAAATCGAAATAGATTTAATTACATTATGATACAATGTCGTTTCCCTAGACAATCGTGTGCCAGCAGGTTACCGGGCTGTTGTAAAAAGATGTGCATGGCTGCACTTTGCTGCACACTAGAACATCGGAGCTATATATATGTTTACCCTGCTACCACAGCTACGATCGGAAACGGAAAGCGCGAATTATTTAACAACATTAACAATATCAATCAGATATAAAATCTGGTAGTTGTCGTAGATTGTGTGTGTTCCTACAACGTTGTGCTCGCTTTGATGATGCTATTACTTTGCCGTATATTAGCGCCGGTTATCGTACAAATTGAAAACAAAGGTATTCTACTCTACCATTCCCGTCCAAAGTACGAGCCCTATTCTTCTACTTCTGCTGCACTAGAGCTATCGTCTGGTTAACAAGTCCGGCGCAACGCAACGGGTTTGCGTTTAATTATTTCACCAAAATAGTCGAGCTGGTCTGATTGCCGTCCTGGATCGAATCAGCCGGGCTGCCTAGAGATCCTGCGTTTATTTTTGTCGTCTGTAGTCTGTAATCAGCATCCGCAAACAGCAGCCAGCAATAAATGCAATGAGTAAAATGAAGAAAAAAAAATGCGTACTCAATAATAAGAACTATTCGAATGCAATAGCAGTAAAATGCGTTAAAATAACAGGGTCAAATATCATTGAAGAAAAAAAAAAATGTGTGAGAGAAAGCATGTGGGGAATAGAGTAATGATGGGTTCAGAATATGTTTTCCGTTGCTTTCGATTGCGTCCGAATTCTGCTTGAAACCTAATACATATTTCAAGTCACGAAAATGATGAAGCAAGAGTAATGGTAATCAAGCTGTAATAGGGTGTTTGGTATTGGATTTTTAAATAGTAAGCGGCAGTTTTAGAAACCACAGCCAAACGCTCAGGAAGGTTGTCCCAATTTGTGCGTTTGGATTACAGGATCAATTTTGTGATCTGCTTAAAAAACGAAAATGAATTTAAGTATGTTAACTTATTTTACTTAAATCAACAGGCACTTAATTATAGTGTCAACGCCGGTACGCATCACAAAAATAGATATAAAATTTTTGTTTCCCTGTTGAAGGATTAGCACTGAAAATACGTACAGAACTATTATTTGTAATTCAAATAATAAAGCTGAGCATTAACGCGACTGGTAGGCGGGTAGTATGTCGCATTGGTGAGTGACAATGTATTGTAATGCAGATCCTGTGATTAAAATGATTTATTTGCTTGCTGAACCTTCTATAGGACGGGTTCTACTGCGGATCCAATAGATAACTGAGAACAATTCTTGCTGGCTGAGAATTGTATCATGGAACAGTGAATGGAGCAATGATGCTGAAAAATTATCAGTTGCGCTCGCAGTGAAGTGTGGATGTGACTACAGGCGAATATAGTTCATGGAGCCAGCTTAAATATAGCGAGAAGGGATATTGCACAAAAAACATTAAACATTACACGTACGAAATTTACTAAATCTAACACAGCGCCAGATACTTTACCTACTAAATGATCTGCAGACATTTGAGACGATATTAGACCGACGCCCGTTGTGGACGTCGTAGTGGCCGTACCAGTCGACACCGATGACATGATGCATTTGGCTTGAGCTGCCGTCAAGATTCCTCCATTGCTTCCCACTGGCAAGTTTCTTCCGGCGCCACTCATCCTACACACATTGCCCCCATAAATTGAACTTTAAGGTGACAAATAATTAAACGTTACCACTAGCGTTATGATGGTACATTATTGTGGCATGACTTAATACTACTGACAATATGCAATACACCATACTGCTGCAGCATACGAAAGAAAAGGTTCTCGAAAAGTTCATATGTAAATAAGGAAATCGGCTTAAAATCTTGTGCTTAAAATTTGAACTCATTGCTCATCAGCTAAAATATTTCTGGACCTATGATTCATGCTTAAGAAAGTATCAAGTTACAATTAAACAGCGTTTGCGTTTTGCCAGGAGCATTACATGAAAATACAGCTAAACATAAAATATACATTAAAACTTGATAAATTTAACGCTAAATCCGCTTTCAATTTTAATAATGTCTTCCAATGAAAATTCCTTGAGCACGAGCGCCTGTCAGGCCTTACAATGTCCAAGTAAAATGATCCTGCAAAGTAGTTTCATACTCTATTCCATACTGAAATGTGAACATTTATCGATCAACATAATTTTAGAATAAATATCGGCAGGAATGGCTAAGAACATACACGTCTTTTTTTTAATTTCTGCATCCGTACAAAGCCACCGCTTTGTTGTGGCTTTAATTGTACAGCAAATTGTCTAGATGGATAGTTAGTTAAGATAGACTGTTTGAAAAATGATCGTTCAATGATCATCCATAATTTAAATGTTATGTTTCGTTCAGGATACTGGCAAGTTGCGGTTAACAGTGGCACGCCTAAATCAGCTCAGAATGGTATACACGTGGTCTCTCGGATCCGAACTCCAGCATATTAAGCGATCAAGAACACATGTTGATTAGTTGACTGAAGGAATATTAGACATTACTACTAGATCTTTTAATTGTTTCATGCTCTTAAAATATAAGACACGACCAAAATGAACTTTTAAACTATCGACAATGGGAGCTTTCGTACTGTGCAAACCACATTCATCTGCAACCCGCCACTCACAGGCATGTGTTTGCCTATCGGATACTGCGTGTTTACCAATGTTTTTAATGTTAAAACCGCTGATGCATATGTTTCAAGGAAAGGCTTAAGTGAAATTTCGTATGTTGAAAACGAGAACGAATTATATGCAACAAAATTTAAACTTACCCCATGCCTATCTTGGGTGGCATATTTTTAGTAACGTCGTCATCTGGTATTTTACGTTTCTGACCAGGACGCAGCATTACGGCATGCGGTTGGGATTGTGCAGCTATACTAAGCGACGTTTGCTGCTGTGGTGGTTGCGGTTGTGGTGGCGGTGGCCGTTGTTGCAACTGTTCCACATTGGGCTGGACAAATGGAAGTACAGCAAGTGTTAGAAGAATGTGCGCTTGTAACTTTCTACCCTTTTTCCCATTGCTCAACCATACGATACCTTTGGGGCTTCCTGGGTAGAATATTGTACAGTGGTAAACGATGGGGGTGGTGGAGGTGGCTGCGGAGGAATCGGCGCATTTATTATAATCTGATGCTGTGGTGGTCCTTGCTGGTTTTCCATCAGCTGCGACTGTGGGGCTTGCGGTGGTGGTTGCGTTTGTGCATTGGCCAAGCTGGTGATGATTTGCTGAGTGGGTGGTGGTACTGTGTGAAACTGCACCTGGACACCTAGTAAAGATGCAAACAAACATAAGTAAATACAGTTATTCCTGCTTTGAATATCAATCGCAGTCAATAGGAAAATGCATGGGAAACAAGGTTTCACTAAACACTTGGGCAAAAAGAAATTGTTTGTAGATCTTATTTTGGTATTATGAAGGTGGAACGTTTACTCCGGCTCGGTGTCTATTGGCGCAATAAATTTAATCCATGTGCGTTATTGACTGCCTGCACGAGTCAAGGACAGGATTATATATTGTCACCTAGTCCCTACATCAATCATCTGACACCTTGGCCATGGATGTGTGTGAGTTAAAAATGAATGTTATCAGTTTTTTTTCCTGAACCTTAGCGATGATTTGTTACGCCGTCTTGGATTAGAAAAAAAACATCCGTTTGTTCAACAAATTCTATTAGCTCCCTGTCCTTTTGATCGTTGACGATCCCGCCGTTAGGATGATATTTTTGACAAACGCGATAAATTGCTAATTTTGTCAAATTGTCGCATAGAAAGCTTCTCTTAAGACAATGACACGTTGGCAATGTATATTTTGTTCAGGACATTTAAAACGTTGATTTGATCTCCAATTTCATCTTAAATTTTTGCTGCTTTAGAAGGGTCCTACACCACTTAAAGACGTCGGAAATCTGTCCGCTATTACATTGTTTCGCCTTTCTCTAGAAGTGCATAGACGTAGCAAAGGGGTAGTAGTTTATCATCAGGCAGTGCATTACTACTTTCTTACATAGTGGTTTTACTTAGGTATGAGTTTTATACCACGGAAAAATGATCAATTGCAGTTCGTCGATTGTTTACGCCCTAGCTGTTCCAAACCAACTGATAGTGGACAGATATTTTGTCGATATATGTCCCGTGTTCGTACATTCTACATCACAGCTAAAACCAGTAAGCTTACCTTGTGGAGGTTGGATTTGCGGGTTAAATGCACTAGTCGCTATGATTTGCTGTTGCTGTGATGCCGGCGGACGGTACTCTGCAGCACTGATAATCGTGGGTTGGCTAATGATGTGAATTTCATTCGGGTTTCGCATGGGTTGCGTAGTTATCTGGATGCTCGGGACCGTGCTGACCGGCACTTGCTGTATTTGTTGTCCTGCGGCCTGAGGCAGTAACGACAGGCCATGGTTGGGGAGCGCTGACGACAAAATGGGACCCGCTAACCTGCATTTGTTGGGGCGGCGGAGCGGGAGCAAACGATTGAATCGACACCGGAATTTGGCTAAAAATTTGCTGCGGAATTCCACCATGCGTGATTGGCGCGTTCGGTTGCGACGTAATGATCGTATTGCCGACTATATGTTGCACTGTCGGGGGAGGCACGGACATGATCGGTGGTGGCGGTTGGCTGATCGGTATGCCCGGTATTGACGATACAGGAATCACAGTTGTTTTAGCTAGTTGGCCGCTAGTCGGTATCTGCTGCAGTATGGTCCCGGGAGGTGGACCCTCGTCAAGCTTGAGCGAATCCTGCTTGATTTGCAGCTCCGCCGGTCCACCGACCTTCTTCGCGTCTGCCCCGTTTATAAGCATCCCGGTCGGCTGGTTGATCTGCGCTTGCGGTCCCATGGGGGCCAATTCTGGCGGCGGATGATGCGTCAGGATTGGTTGCTGCGTTTGGAAAATGATTTGATTCTGTGGCTGTGGCGCCGTCTGGTGAATAATGTTCGGCGGCGGCACCATGAACGCCGTGCTACCCTGCACCGTGATGATTTGCTGGGTTTGTGGTGGCCGCTGAAAATGGTCGAACTGTGGCGGAGGTATTGTTGTTTGTACAATTCCCTGGACTGGTTGCGATTGCGGTTGAATAAGATGCTGAATCGTAACCTGTCCACTTGGATGGGGCCCACTGCTTGTCTGAATGGATGGATTTTGCTGTATGTATTGCACCTGGTATGGTGGTGCCGGATTCACAATGATTTGCTGCGGAGCTTCCGCAGGCGCCTGTTGAATCTGTATGCTCGGAGGCGGCTGGGACAGGTGTGTTCCAGCGGGCGAGTTTTTGATCTGTACTATCGGCGGACGTATTTGAGTCCCCGGCGGAGGATTGCTTACGTTTGCTATTTGCGATGGAGGTGCTGTGGTCTGGATTTGTGAGATTACGACATTATTCGGCTGCTGGTGAATTTGTACTGGCACGTGTGACTGTATTATTGTAGGCGCCTGCTGAATTATCTGCGGTGGCGGGGGCTGGCTCTGCGGCAAGGCAGGCGGATGCTGCACAAAGCTTGGAGGTGGAGGTCCCAGCACCGTCGGTGGCGGTTGGTGAATAATACCGTTCGGCTGTGTCACATGCTGGGTCCGCAAAATCGGGGGCATTTGCGTGACTTGGGTTGTTTGCACTATATTCGACTGGGGTATTAGCTGAAAGTTTGCTTTGGGAATATTGTTCTCCTGAAAAAAGGTGAGCTCCTCTTGCAAAGTTTCGATTAAATTTTTCGCCAACTGTTTAGCACCCTGCAGCCCATCCAACCTAAAAACGAAAGAAAGCAACCTTTTAGCCATCTAGTCACTGCCTGCAAGGCTAGGACGCGCCTTCACAAACTTACGATGGATGTTCGATGTACAAATGCAAGGGTTCGGGAGCTTCTTGCATTGTTTGCGGTTCAAGATTCATGGATCCACGACCTCGGAGTGTGACTATAGCACCGGTTTCAGTACGAATGTAGTTTAAGTTTGTGCCTCCATCGCCCAAAACACGCGATCGCACATTAAATGCTGGAGGCGCATGATCGAGCCCAATCATAAGTTTGGCAACGCACATCGTTGTTCCATTTGGGGCGCTAACGATTGCTGGTGGAGGGTTGCTGATAATTTTGGAAATCTGCTGTTGCTGTTGCTGCTGTTGGCGTTGCTGCTGCTGCTGCTGTTGTTGCTGCTGCTGCTGTTGTTGCTGTTGCTGTTGCTGTTGCTGTTGCTGCTGCTGCTGCTGCTGCTGCTGCTGCTGCTGCTGTTGCTGTTGCTGTGCTGTATGTTGGTGCTGTTGTTCCTGTTGCTTTTGCTGCTGTTGCTGCTGGTGGTGCGTTTGCTGCTGCTGGTAATCGATGGCTGCCGGTTCAAAATGAGGCTGTATCATTTCGAGACCTATATAAAACGATTCGTTGCTGTTAGTTTCCTTTTCCTTGATACATTCCGGCACATAAGTTCGTTCGTTGCTTTCACTCCGAAATGTGCACCACTTACTTGCGACATGCATCTTACTGCAAATGTTGCTCCAATTAATTGCACTATTCGTTTAGAAAGAATAATCGCTTTACGCGTTTCAAACACACCAATGCACACAAACCGATATTTATAACATTTTCAGCAAACTAAACAGAGGTAAAAGCTTGTTAAACCCCTCCGCTGCGCTACATCCATCGCCTTTTCGTATTGGTGTGCTTTACAAAGGACGCATCGCTATGGAAAATATATGTACATGTACCGCTAGCCCTAAACCGTTTGTCCTTTGGCGACACAGTTTATCACAACACAGCCGATGAAACTTGCAGCCGGGACCCGAACAGCTGAACGATTTATCAAGACTCGTCGCGACCTATCTCGCGTATTTACACACCTCGAATCTATACTTTCTTCGCATGTCTAATCATTGGTTTTCATTATCGATTACACTTCTTTTTTTCACTTTGGCATTGTTTTATTCTCGCAAGCGTCTTCTTTGGGTTCGTTTTCCGCACTCCGCGTTGGTGAGGAGAGCGAATTTTAAGTCAATTCAATACTGCGGTTGAAGGGCACATAATTGACGCAATACAAACTGGTTTGCGTTATTACATGGGCTTTTCTCTTCGGCGCAAGCTTGTTGTTGCATTACAATAAACATGACACAATGTACGCGACTACGCGACAATCAGATGTTGTGCGTGGTACGTACGGATAACGAAGGCAAAGTTCGCGATGCAAAGCGGTTCACAATTTCTTCCTTTTTTAACATCAATGTTTTCTAACCCTCTATCCCATTGCATGAACGGCGCACACGTACTCAAGCAATCGGACGGAAACTCCGCGCATGATGCAGCATCGCGTAACCACTGTCATATTTCGTAGCATTCTGCCCACGTTTACCAATAGGCATTGGACGCAATATGGGGTACTTTGTACTCGGAATTAAAAAATCCAACCTAATTCGGATGTTAAAATATATCCCTTCAAGGAGAAGCAAACAAAGCAACGACACCACCGCACTGCATTGGAGAAAATTTTTGACACTCCTATTTTTGTTTGCTAGCAAGGTGTATGGATAGAGGAGGTAGAGTTGTTTAGAGCAAATTGACATTTCTCAATCTGACATAACAGTTCCTTGTTCATCTAGGGGAAGTGTATTGAGAAGAGTGATGGAAGCGTCGGAAGGGGCGCCAGTGGTTGATTTTGTGCTAGCGATTTTTTGACGAAAAATACAACCAAATATTTTCAAATTCTCTGTGGGACTACATTTGATATGCGAAGATGACCCATAAACTAGCGAAATTGCTCAAGGAACTGAGAATCGAGGCTGTTTGTTCATGTTGGTAGCCCCATACCATATGATTTTGTAAACAAACTTTGACATATCTCGACTAACATGGAGGTCTGTCAAATCGACAAAATATGACCTTCTAAATACATACACCTTGGTTTATTGACAGCTTTCAGTGACAGCTGTCAGCGGAATGAGATGTTGACGAGAAGTCACCTATTTTCCCATAGTGAAATTTAAAAGAATTGAATTAAAAAAATTTTCAGTTTACGAACAGCAATGATAACGACATTTTTACTCATAAAAACAACAGAACTTATATGTGGGTCATCTAGTGGAATAATATTGCTGACGGTTTCGCAAAAGTATGAATGGCAAAGAAAAACACCAAACTGTGCAATTCTATGCAACATCGTTTGCTAACTTTAGCTGATTGTGGGCTCGTTCAGAGCAAAAAGTAGCAAATATTGATTTTGATCTTCTAATGTGTGCATTTGACTCGAAGGCTCAACATTGCTGTTGAAAGATGAAAGATAAACTTGCTAGCAGTCAATTAGCTGGAGTAAGAGACAGTTTCGCTAATTCCCACACTCAGCATCCTATCGATAGCAAAATATTTGAATGATGATCAGACGAAAAATATCGCTTCGCATGCACTTCCAATACACTTTAAATAACACTCTAAATGTTTTGCTTGGAAACTTTAGAAGCCGGAAATAGTTGTTTTTCAACTTATTAATCCTCTATATATTTTAAGGGCGGTCCGGTGGCCGAGGCGACAGAGGCGCCGGTCTTGAAAATAATAATAAGAAAGAAAAATAATAATAATGGCAATATAACCCTGAAGGGTATTGGCATCCTATTTCTGTCTTTCTGTGACTTGATTTTAACCTTAGCAATATTGTCAGCCCTGCGTATGGGGGGCGGTATGGATGAGCTTTGAATCCCGGTCCTACCGTGTGAAGACCGGGTGCCGCTATCGCCTCGGCCACTAAAAGTACATTTTATGTGGTGACCGGGTGTTTTGTTTTTAGGATGCGTACTCTTAACTGCTGCGTCCTTTACTCGATACAGGTGATGCTTGAATTGGTATGTATTGGAAAATAAAAATTGTTGGTTAGTTTTGTTTCTCCTTACAGGTTAATCACAATGTTCCTTACTGACTAACAATACTGCATTGAGTTCCGGGTGCGAATCAAATAGTTTCGAAGATTCATTATATTCCATGCTCTGATTTAAAAGACCTAAAGTAAAAGTGTGCTTTTAGTTTTCTGCAAGCAGCGTTTGAGTTTGACGCTTTTTTATCAACAAATTTGAATTGTCCCTATTTATTTGTGGAATCATCTTGCTGGACGGCTCATCTTCAAACTTGTTATAAACAAGATCTATACATTACTGTCTTCTTTGGCGGTATAATCTCAGATGGTCTCAAGAGCATCTGGCATTTGTGGCCTTACTTGACTTGATTTTATCCTTAGCTGGATAGTTCTGCATACGGAGAGGCTGTCTGGATTCAAATCGATTAGCTTCACATGGTAAGGTCGGCGCCGTTTTTGCCTCCGCCACTGGTCCAGCTTGGACAGTCCGCGCAGCTTGTTGGATTTGAGATATTTGATTTCTGATCACATCACAACAAAACTTTAGCAAAACAGTATCGAGCACAGCTCCGATGCTGCTCCGAAACATCGAACCAGCTCATGCTATAGTTTCCTTGTAAAGGGCCACAAAGCCATTTTTTATTTTATACATTAACCAGATGTGTATACTTCTTGTGCCATACAAAATAATCCATGGTGTTAAGGTCCGGGGAGTCTGAAGACCAAACATTTAGACTGGTTTATCCGTAGACGCATTCAAACAACCATGTCAGACTTTTGCCAAAGGTATATGACTCTCGCTGCCTACCTTATCTTTTTCTTTGGCCTAAAGTCCTCCTGGGTCATGCATGTCTGGATTACTAGACTTAATGTCCTCGCTACGGGGGAACGGTCCGGCTGGGATTTGAATCCCGGTTCTGCCGTATGAAGACCGGCGTCATTGCCCATCCAGGTGAATTGGACGTAAATTGGGTTACTCCTATTTGCTTGTTGCGTATAAGTTGTTATGACATGACTAATTATTCTCGCAATTCAAAAGGTATGGAAGTTAGTTAAACCACGTTCTAGCGTTTGTCCAGCTTTTCGCAAAGCTCAGCTCATGAATGGTGGTAATCGTGTAGCTTACACCTTCATTCACTGCAGTTCATTTGCAGTGGCGTGAATTCGAAGGACGACAGCTCAACGCACGAGAATGAACGGAGCGGTCGTTCAGTTTAGTGAGAGCTGTAACGAGTGACGGAAGTGTCTCGAGTGTGTAGCATAGTGTCGCGTTAGTACCACCTGCACCACTAGCACAGAGAACTAGCTGCTATTACTTTATTGATTTCGTGCAAAGCCATCCATTATCCAGTGTGATACACCCTTCCCGTGATGCGAGTAAATGTGAAGCGAGTGCCTGTGTGAACAGGAATGCTGCAGAAAAAATTGAGGATACATTTAGGATTTAGGACTTTTTTTGTTCGTTTCATTGCCATTTGCTGCATGCTGGTTGGAAAAAAGGTCGTCTCCCCTTCGCATCCCTGCGCTCTGTGAAAAATCCATACCACCATCACATCAATTTTTCCCCATACTCTTACCAAAGGCTGGTAAAAAGGCACCGCTAGAAATGGGAGAGTTTGTCCTTTCTTCATCCTTAAGCGCTCGGTGCTGCGGAGATAGTCGGAGCTTTTGCGTTCGTGTTTTTTCCGCTCGTGCCATTTGATTTGATAATGTTGGTGGTTTGGTGTGGTGCGTATTGCACGCAACTAAGAGAGCGAAGCGAAGCTCGTCTCGTGCGCCTCGTTCGCCGTGTTTACTATGTACTACACACCCTTCGAAAGCGCCGCCAGGGAAAGAGAAGCGAGTGCCGCTCGTACGGCGGCGGTCGGTCGAAAATGAGAGAAATTGTTAGAGACGAACCTAAAAATAGGGACATTCGAACAGTGCGGGCACCGTTGGCCAAATGTGGGAGCGCAAGCTTCTGCCCATCAGTAACTGCTCGACGGAGAGCCGTGGCCATTGCGGTTGTGTGAGTAGCCGGAGCAAAGGAGCCGCTACGGATCGAGCGAGCAATACGGCGGCGATTACTGAGCAGCATGACGACATTTTTGGGAAAATTATGCTGTGCCGAGAGCAACCCAGCAAGAGAAGTTTTCCCACGGCGGTTCTCTCCGGCTGAAAATCCTGACATGAAATAACGTTGCGTATTGCAGTGTAAAGCGCTAGTGAAGAACGGGCTAGGCACTAGGGTTCCATTCCAGTCGGCCATGGATAATCCCACCTAGAATTGGGAATTTCAAGTGCTGAAAAGTATTGAAAGCTACATTAACCTCACAAGTTACTCGTCTCGGCTCGGCGGACTGTAGTCGCTATGGCCCGCAAAGATTGAATCCTGCGTCTGCATAGTGCGTTCATAGCGTCGGACCAGTGAAAACTGTATTTTTTGCTGTATTTTATTCATGTCGGATCAGCTTTTCTTGAGTTACGTTCGCCTATCGACGAGAATCAACCGCTTTGGCAAAAAGGTTTCGTTCGTTCATTTATCGATTAAGCAAGCGCGTTGAGTGGTTGGTTTGCTAAAACTAATATATTAGTCCAACTTCCAACAACGAGGAACAAAGGACGGAACAAAAAAAAAAAAAAAAGAAAAAGGGAAAAACGTACAACGCAAAGTGTATCCGGTGTATGACATCACATCAGATGCAGAGTTTCGCGCTGAGCACACGGCTGGAGGCACCATGTTTCATTTATTGCACACCGAGGCGGACTTTCCCGAATCGGATTACGCTGCATGTACATGATTTATGTGTATGGTTTTTGCGCTTTGTTCAAGCTTGTAGCTCGAAGAACGTGTTCTAGGACAATTTTTCCACCTCTCCATCAGCTGCACCCTTTTAAGGCATTGCAATCAATGTGTGTGTATGTGCGTGTGTGCGTGAGTTTTTGTTGCTTTAATGAATCCATCAACGGGCAGGAGCTTATTATGCTTTTTGTAATCGGGAATGTGTGGTTTCAAAGTGCGCGGAACGGATTACACCTGCAAAGTGCGACTGAACCTGCGGGAAGTGTGAAGGCGCAGTGCCGTTTGGTTTGGTTTGGTTATTTTGTTTTTTCTTTTTTTAAATTTATACTCGCTTTCTCGCAGATCTCTGATCCATCAGACAAATGCAAAAAGTTAATACAAGTGTTCAGAGGCGAGCAGCTCGATGCGGTAGTGTATGTGCGTGAGTGAGTGAGTGAGTGAGTGCGTGTTGGTGTACATATAAAGTGAAAAGATGCCCGAATAAATTGCGTGAATCAATAGCTGGAAAACGGCATGTACGGCAGTACCATCGATTCGTGAATCTTTTTTATTGATACCGTAAAGTAACATTTCCCATCGCTAAACGAATGTCATAAGAGAGAGAGAGAGAGAAAGAGGCAGAGAGAAGAAATTGCTTAATATTCCGACCATCTTTATCATCGCTACATTATCCGAAGCAGCAACTTTAATAAACGACAGTGATAGCAGCAGCAATGCAGACACAGCAGTAGCAACATTAGCATTACGATCAGCAGCAGCAGCAGCAGCAGCAGCACAAAGGCGCTAGAGGAATCGAATAGTGGAAAGCAGCTACAATCGCGGACAGCTGCAGCAAGCTTTTACGAATCGGAAAGCTTTTGATTGATTCCGCTTTTCGCTACGAAAGAATTATATTACAGTGTTTTTTGGAGAAAGCAGGCCAATTTCAAGGGTAATTGTTTAACATTGCGGAACTCCTCATGCCATTTGTAGTTTAGCCAAGCGCACACACTATGCTTCGGTTGTTATGGTTTGGGGTATGCGGCTCCTTATGGTGTATTGATTATTTTCCTTTGTTTGCTGCTAAACGGTTTTACTAACATCATCCCTGTACTGCTGGCAAGAATCCGCTGACCACAAACGTCTGCAATAAATGTTATCCTTGAGTATTCCACTCGACATCGGAACGTGTTCCACGCTCTCGCACGGTGCAAAATGTTGTGGATATGCGTTGAAAGACAATTTTTTGACTTTTCTTCTCGAAAGTTATCGATTTTCTTCGGCCCGGAGAGTCATTTTATTCATTTCGACTACACTTGTACGCTTCTTTGCGTTCTATGTATTGTGCTTGCTTCCGATTTGGGTTCGGTTGGGAACGGTTTGCGACAGTCTGTCCTTGCTGGTAGTGGTGCGGCCATGCTGCTTTCCGGGAGCGTGTGTTGGTACGCGGCTACCAGAAACTCCATCCGTACCGAAAAGCTCATCAGGACATGTGTCCTTATTGTTGGCAAAGGTGGAGCTTTTTCGGATCCCTCTTTCGGGTTTCGGTTCCTCGCGAGTGTGATTGCTGGCTCCACTGGCATGCGGTTGTGAGTCACACGAGCGCACGTTTTTTCATTGAATATTACATAGTCTCTCTCTCTCTCTCTCCCTCTCTCTCTCTCTCTTTCTCTCTCACCGTTCCCACGGACGCGTGCACTACTTGCCGCACGTTTAGTCATAGAAGGGTCAGCGGGGTCTTTTTTTTGCTTGCTTGCCTTTATTTCTGTACACTTCAACCCTATGCGGTATGTTCATTTGTCTGTTAGTGTCTTCTGGTATGCGGAGCTTTTCACTATTTTGGTTCATTTTTTTGCGTGTACGAAGGCGAAAGGGCGATTAAAAATAATACATGTAATGAATTGTAAATTGCTCTTGGCGTTGCTCAACCTTTTGCAATGGTTTGCCTTTTGCGTTTCAATTGCTTGCGAAAAAGTTTGCAAACGATTGGAAACATTCGTAGAAACATTTGGGGACGGCTTTGTGATCGGTTTTACTGCTATTGCTCGCATAGGTGGCATGCTAACAATGCTTAAAAAATAAATGCATGTCATGGTACACGCATCCGTGCCGCATGATATAGCTGTGTTGCCTTCAGCTGCTCTCATTCGTCGTCAGTCCAGAAAGCGAGCATTTGTAGCAGTTACTGTGCGCTACAACTATTCAACGACACGCTACCAGCGGTTGGAAAGTATAAATTAAAAAAGAGAATAAAACTGGAGGAACTTAAATAGACGCGATTAAGGACACGGAGCATGTGATATCGATTTTAGTTGGCGCCTCTGAGGGCAGACATCAAACTGCAACAGAGCTGGTGCCAGTATCTCGGACCATAGGTCATAAAATATCTAACCATGGAATGAATGAAACCAACGGAGAACGGAACTGTCTTTAGAGAGAGAGAGAGCGAGAGAGCAAGAAAAGGAGAGTGAGAGAATTATACGGAGGAAAACTCGCGAGCGTTTACACTGAAGCAGGAGAAAACTGTGAAGATCGAGTTCGAGTAAATGAATTTTGACTCACGCAGATATTGCATGTAAAGTGCTGCAATTCTTAGTACAAGTAGTAGTACAAGTAAGATTTAGACACACACACACACACAAAACTTTTTTGCTCAGAAAACTTCTAGGAAGTGAACAGAGGAAAGCGCATTTTCGTAAAACATAGTTTTAAAAGCGACTGCAACCGGCACAACCAACGATTAGCCTGACAGACGATTTTTGAAGGAGCTTTCACCAGTGCCAAGCCTAGCCTGGTTCCAACCTGGGTTGTGGCAAAGTATCAAGTAACTGGACCAAACCTGTAATATTCTCTTCATTGCAGTAATGTTTATCAAGTTCTGTTTTGCACAGAATTCAACAATACTATCATACAAGAGTATGTCAGGAGTATGATGAGGCTATCCTTGGTGATGTTTCCAAGAATGATGTTAAAAAACTGTTAATTTTGGTTTCCATTGCGATGGATGTCCATTTCAAGTGATTCAATCGATTTGCAAATTTCTATTGTTTGAAATGAACTCAATATTACGACATTCAGTAAAATTTCGCAACTAGTACAGTGTACACAGTTAATATATAGAGCAAGTAGCAATGAAAACAGTTGGTCGATCTATTAACTAGATCACTAAGAGATTGTTAAAATTAAGATGTAAAGTAATTGAAGGGGCATTAGAGTTCAAGGATTTGGAAAGGAATGTCAATTACTAACATTACATACTGCAAGTAATCTGATGTTGTTTGGGGTTATTGTACGCTTTTCAATATGCTCATGTAGCAAGCCATATAACAGGAAATACTTATGGGTTAAGGAAGTTAAACATGCTGCTACATAGCGCATCCATTTGCTCGATTGTCCTACCGAACATTTTCTGTGCGTATAGGAGATCCTTGCAAATCTGAGAACTAGTCCGAGAGTCAAAACTGAATTCATCATCGCTTATTGAATTATTAATGCTCAGGCATAGGATGGAGCTAATTTTGAATATTTTCTTTAAAGTTTTTATTAATTGTTCGTGTAGTCTATTCTTCTTTTCATAATTTCCTATTCGTTTATGCTTGTCACATAATAGCTTACAAGACTTTTGCATACCATGCAGCCGGATAGTCTATGCTAATGGGGTCTCCCAGTAGGTTCGGTTGGGATTCGATATCCGTTCCTGTCCAATAAATATACATGTAGTTTGATTTACACGTGAATTTATATAAAACAAATACTGCTGAGACCGGCTCTCAAAATTGTCAAAATGTCGGAAAGATCTCGAAAATAGATTGATTTCAGATCTTGACATGGCCGTGCCTTTCAAGTGTGGGTCTTGATATGTTATACTTTTTCGAAATACTGACATTGTTTGTTTTGATTGACTCTATCCGTACCTGGATAGGCAGTCTTGGTGATACGCGTTCAAAAGTAATCAAAAAAGCCAGGAAGACTGGCTATCTTACAGCTTTAAAAGTACCGTAAAAGAAGATTCCTCTTCTTATTTCAATACGGAATGATAGGGATAACCAGTACAGATCTACCGTACCGTACTGGAGTATGGTCTAGTCGGGCGATGAACAGTGCCACCAAAATTAAACCACCTTCTCACTGCAAAAGAGTATTCAACTATTCAACCATTCAATTCAAGTATATCAATTGTTATTGTTAAGTATTGTTTATATGCAGCGTTGCATATTTGTATGATTAATTTCGAAGGTTTGCATTACTATTGCTTGCATAGTAAGGATGGCTTTGACAGATAGCATTTGTGCTTAAACTCTTACTGCATTTGTAGATGATAACTGCGGCACAATGAAGGTCACATTGGTGAGCCTGACCATATCTGGTCATGTAACTCAATTTTGCAACTGGTGAGATGGACATAGAAGACGGCTGCTTCCGACAAAACAGTTCATAATTTCATCCAAAATGGATAGATTGACACTATTTCATAGAAAGGGAGAAAATCTTTGGAGGATATCTATTTGTGAGGGGAAAGGAGTGCTCTCACAAACCAACCCATCTCCAACAGTTACAGGGATATGGAGGTGCCGAAATTGCTGTATTTAGTCGGCAACGCCATTCTTCTTATAAATGTCTCGGGTTCCACTTCTGGCTTCCTTGACTCGATTTCCCCCTCACAGTTTGATAGTCAGTTACGCGTGCGAGGCCGCACGGGATGCGATCCACAGATAAAAAATGAATTACCTTAAACTTATCATAAATGTGGTATTACTTTTGACTATGATATTCGGTTCCTGAGCAAAAAACAATTCGCTATAAAACAGTATGGTGAACAGACGTTCAATTTACTATTAATGGACTTGATCCGGTGGTCAAGGCTGTATTGGTGCCGGTTTTTACCCGACTGAACCGAGCTGGAATCTCGTCCGAACCGTCTCTACGTACGCAGAACTGTCCAGTCATGCATAATGTTAAGTCCAGGAGGCCAGTAATAATGGCATACATTAAAGGCCTGTAGAGTGGTTTAAGATTTAAGCAGTGTAAATGTCCGATGTGGCTGTCATAAACTGTGCCTATCGCCATTCTACGCCAGACATATACTACCTGTTACATAGTTCAGGATTGAAACACCTTTTAAATTAGATTTCAAAGTTTGAATAGATTGATTTTGTAGCTCTGTATTGCTCTGCTTCAATACTAACAAAACTGAGCAATACAGGAAAAGATTCGATGTGCAAATTGTATAACACATGTCATCTTATCAGGCGAAACTATCAGACTATCAAAGCTAGAGCCAACCGAAAAATCCTGCAAACATAAACATGAAGGACATTTGTATGGCACGTCCGGAGCAGTCCTTTGTAGTGTATGTAGATTCTATTCTATTCTGTTAGGAGTAAATCGTTTCATAGATGGTCTGCCTGAGGCTAGGCCAGCAGTGGTAATAAAAACGAAAGAAAGAACAATCAGGAATGTAAGCATTTGGAGCCGGTATTCGACTGACCGACTTCATAATAAAGTTTTGTAAGATGGAAAACCGGACGATGTAACATAAAAGTATGTAACAATTTTTTCCAAGCATACAAACTAACAGTTAATGCAGGGAAAGATAACTGTAACTAGCAGGAGGTTCGTAGTCTAGTTACGTATTTATGTTTATGCTCTGCGCATGCGCAGTGCGTATGTTATTGAATTTTGTATTTCTGTGTGTGTAACTGGTTAGTAATGAATAATGTAGAACAGCACTGCTCTTTTTATCATTATAAAATCTTTGCTACTAAAGCCGTCCAAGCGTTGTGAACAGTTCCATATTTCATTTATTGCATTTAATAACGACCGTTCCATATACCACTATGAACACATGCTTTAAATTTGAAAAAGTGATAATAATATTGGTTCTTCATCGATTCGCTTCAATGTCAATTGTAACATAATATCTTTGAATGCAGCTCATTGAAATAAAATTATGCTATTGTTCAAAACCTACGATCGAAGTAACTGAACAACGCTTTCCCTAAAGATAAATCTGATTGTAACTGATTGTAAATTATTTTTCGAAGCTAATATAATTAGTAATACTTAATTTTACTTATTTCGTTTTGTGTATGCATATCGTTTAATATCTGCCGATGGTTGAATTATCATGCAGTTAAACCTCCGTACCATTTACGATCGTTCGTCCTTAACATAAGTAATTTAATGCGCATGTTTGGCTTGACGTCATGCTACAGAGATTGAAAATATTGCGGAATGTGTCGCCTTGGAAACAAATGACCGTATCATACGTTAGGTTGACTCATTCGTCTGATTTGCCTTAATCTTTTAGAAACATGGAAAAGCAATACCTATAGCAATCTTTATAAACAAAATAGCAATAATGTGGTCGCCACCTTACTTTACTAGAAGCAAACACACACACACACACACACACAAACATTCCACTTGATGTACGAATGTATAAATGTCCAAAATTTTAGCATTTTGCAAAATTAAATTTTGCAAACATAAAAAGACACGCAACGGTTACTTCTTTCTTTTGCGTAAATTTTGATAATTCAAGCAGAATCTACTATTCGCATGTAAAATATGCGACGGAAGTATTGCAAATAGTACGGTGTATGTAGTATGACTGCTGATTACCAAGCAGGGATTGCTCAGATTAACTTTCTCTTGTATGTGCTAATACAGATCTAATTTTCGAAACACATAAACCTACACGGCTTCTTGGCTTTAAATTGGTTGAAGGTGCAGAACTTCAAGGTGTACTTGTATGAAACTAAAACCCTGAACTGGTTACAGTTTTTTATCTGTTTCAATCTTGGAGTGGTGGACACACATCTGACTATCCGGCTACGTTGCATAAATAGTATGTCTAGTAAGCCATCATTTGTAGACATTGTTTGATTGACAAAAGCTAATAACAGAAGGAGAATGTCAAAACAATCACTTTCAGGCGCTCGAACCAAGCACATGCTGTAGCAAACATTGCAGCGTTTCTGTCGCTGTTGCGAAAAGTGAAATAATCTGATTGAGAAGAGTGAAATAATACAATTGTAACGATTATTTGTAAATCGTAGCAATTATTAATTAATGTTGTGGAAAAGTGGTTGATATTCGATATTATTGTGCTGCCCTCGACTCTGCATAAGAAATCGAGGTTCTCGCGTAAAAGTCTTTCACGCTAGATATGTTGCATAATGTTTGCAATTGTACAATATTGAATGCTTTTAATATCTCTTTACAAAATTCAGCCTATTAATCGTCTTTATCGGTTACGGCGCTCTGACCGCTACACGCAGTCAGTATTATAACTTCTAGTGTGAGATATTACCATTGAGAGCCAGGACACGAAGATCAATGAATGAATGTCGCTGGAAACTAACTAAACAACAAACCGAACTTTACTTTATGACGGCAGTCTGGTGGAGGACTGACATATGCGAAGGTACTTGACTCGACAGTACCTGGTATCAAATCCTTACACGTAATCCTACACGTAAAACATACTCAAGAGCTCTATAAATGGTATTGTGACACACATACAATGCAGATAAAATTGGCAAAACTCTACACAAAAATACGTTTATTCCCATAAGCAGCACATAATGCCACAGATTGAAATACTAGACAATTAGCAACGGAAAGAGCAGAGGCTGTTACAATGGTAGTCATCAACAATAGTAGTGCAATTATATTATTTTACTCATGATTATCAGTTAAAAATGCATAAGAGATTATTCTTTTTTATTCATGAGGAACTGCTGCCTGACCGTATTGCCAGATGTATTAGAGATGTTGTTAGTGGAATCGTTTACCTATACAAATTTTGTACGCTCTTGTTGTTTCATGTTAATTGAATTGAAAATGAATGTTTGTGAAAGAGTTTTTTAATCTTCAACTCTAGTGTATTTTTTTCTCGTTTCTTTTTACAGACATTTCCGATGAAATAAATGCGTCAGTATCATTACAATGGCGCCGCATATAAAACTGTGATCTGTGGAAAGAAATTCATGAGCCCCATGTAAGTATGTTAACTGCAGCTAACTTTCGATACCGCAAATCCATTATATTACGTTACTCAACAGCGGTTGCAATGAAAACTTGCGGCATCTCGGCTAAACTGTATCGCTATTTTTTAGGCCTTGGACATCAGAGGCTCTCATTGTTGGCCATATAGACAATGACCGAAGACTCCGATTCGATATCTGAGGAAGAACGTAGTTTGTTCCGTCCTTTCACTCGTGAATCATTACAAGCTATTGAAGCACGCATCGCCGATGAAGAAGCCAAACACCGAGAATTGGAAAGAAAGCGAGCCGAGGGGGAGGTAAATACTTCGTTTTATCGCTACCGAGCATTCTAGCATCCTGCTATGCTTTGAAACCGCTTCAAGCTATCCTTCATTCATTTCCCTATACCTGAGAACAACTTAAACCATCTTAGCCATCACTTGTTGCTCCACTACTTGTAATTCTACTGTTGGTCCTATTGCTTTTAGGAACTATAATATATTTCCTGTGAAGTCGTATTCCTACTACTGGACGGTGGTTAACTTTCCACCGTACGCGTTAATGTTGTGTTACGTTTCTTTTGTTTTCGCGCCTACCATCTATATAGTACTCTTTTATTCCCTCTGGAACATGTTTTGTGTATAACATTAAATGAATTGTGTCCGTTTCAGTTTGCAAGAATGTTTTTTTATTCCATACATTATAATTGTGTACATAATACATACCACTCTCTGTACCACAGTCTGTAACTTGTATTATATATGTTTATATGCTAAACATGTTACATGTCGATATGTATCTTTTCTTTACGTAAACACTAAACTACAATTGTTATGTTACAAAGTTTTCGTTACATTCAGTTCAGTAAGGAACAACTCATACCAGCTGCTAAGATTTAAACCATAACCATATCATACAACTTTCGCTGGAATGGTACCTCCAAAAACAAACGTTCCACTTGATCAAGATGTTGCTGTTAGTGTTATAAAAACGCATGAAAGAGTTTTTATTTATCGACTCACACATACGTTTAAGCTAGCGAAGGTTATTGTTTGAAAATATTCACACTCGATAGACATTCACGTATGCATATCGTGTTCGAGCTACGTCGAGTCGTGTTCAATAGGTAATCCAGTCAATATAGTTGATAGCATTTGTGTTTAGTAATGGTGGAGCACAACCTGTTAGGTTAAATCATGTTGGCACATGGAAAAATCATCTTCTCATGCATAATGGAACAATCCTTCATACGGTCAAACGGACAGTTGCTTATGGGCTTGAAACGCACATGGTTATCAATCAACGAGAACCAAAAACAAAACAAAAAAAGATACAAAAAAAGTTTGCAAAAATCGGCTATACCTATGAAAAAGCTTCAAAAAAGCTATCTCTCAAAGCTATTTGCTTAACTCAAACGAAAAAAAAAAAAACAATATTTGCACTGCAATCCAATACGACTAAACGGTGCCTAATGGCGCTATCGCTGAGATACACGAAAACACGTCAGCAATTCGCAAACAACATTCAATCCCATTATCACTGCAAATGCGCTACCTTAAAACAAATGTAGAGGTCAACGCTAGTAAATGATGTTATTAACATTTTAATACATACCACCCTCCTTTACAGAGTGATTTTGGTCGGAAGAAAAAGAAAAAAGAAGTAAGATTCTACTATTCAACCTTTCCGCAAGCAAAAGCATTTAATTTTAACTACATATATAAATTGTTTGAATATATATATATATATATATATATATATATATATATATATATATATATATATATATATAGCCAACAACATGTACAACGTTTTGTTTTTACGTTTTATAATAGTATTTCTTTTTATATATAAATATATATATCTATACTTAGCAATTCACATTTAGTACTGAAAAGCATATCGGTTGCAATATTGGCTGCGATATATTTGGAAACAATTGCATCACACTATTCATAACACGACGTGTGAAAATCATTGCTTCTATCGAAATGTGTGCTTTTTATTAGCTTCGATACGTTGTACATTACATATCTGTTGAACTGTTTGTACTGCTGCTAGAATAAAACACGGCTTACGTTGTACAGTTTATAGAGTAAACACAGCAACATAAACTACCTACAAATTAACATGACCTTAAACAAGGCACTATTGTTACGGTTCTCACAAAAAAGGCTCAACTAAGTGCTGGAAACAATTCCAACCAATATGCAAAATTTGTACGCATTTCTCTGCTTACGTTAGAAAGTAATGCGAGGAATACGAATGCCAGATGATACGCAACTACTAATTAGTGTCTCCATTGTTTAAGCTGTAGATTTTTGAATGATCGTGACTTATCTGAGCTACCTTACACTCAAACGTGTTTAACTAATTGATTTGTCATTTGTGTTACTTTTACTTACGTTTAAACAGTCTTAGACTTTCGGTTCCTTTTCTTTGTTACAACTTACCTAGCAGACACCACTTACTGCACGTTTCATGTGAAAGCTTCTTTTTTTGTTGTTGTACAAAAATGGCTATTGTGTGGCAAGCATGGGCTCTGACTTGTCTCCTAACACCTGGAAACAATCGTAGTTAACTGCTGTGTTTGATAACAAAAAACGCTTTATATTGTTACTATCGTTTTTGTTACAAACAAATGTATGCTTATTTGATTAATTTGATTATTTTTGACTAACCCGAATAGTTCTAGAAAGTTTAATAGAACTAATGAACGGCACGGCTGATGAATACATATTTGAAATAGTTAGTAAAGTATTGCTTAAATTACCATGTGCAACAACAAAATTGAGCTACAATTAGGAAACCCAGCCAACGTTTTGTTGACAGTTGTAAGACAGATAACCGAAAAACGGCTCCATTTACGACAATCAGTCCGTTGGTGAAACCCGTTCGAATGATGATGTAATAAATTGGCAAATTAGTTTATTTGCTCTGGGAATTAACCGAACCTGGTTAGCGTTAGCTGGTGATATTGATCACCAACGTCCCCCTGCAAGGTGCGTTGCCGGACACGAAGCCAACATAAGCCAGTCCAGCCGAAAGGCTTGGCCAGTCACTCGGAAAAAAATATTGCATAATGGTTCAATTTTGGGCCCATTAGGGCTGTGTTAGATACGGTGGTCCACAGTGCTTTCCTCGCAAGCGCTCATTTCAAAAGTTCGCATTTTATGAAATTTGACTACGAATTTGGGTAGCGTGAAGCATAGCCGATTGGAAAGCAACGGTTCCCCAAACACAATCGAACCACGTGCTGTTCTAATTTAATGCAAAAAAAAAAAAACAAAAAACTTTATCTCATTTCGGAAATATATTTCAATTATTTTGGCGCAATTTACATCAGTGAAAATACTATGTAAATTGAGTTTTAATTTAAATGAACGCTTATTCTTCAATTTTTTTTTGCTACACTTTTTACCGGATTAGCACCATTCTGCTTAACTACTTTTCTGTAGGACTGTTGTAAATAAAACGTTTGGATTGGAAATATCTCTGTGGTATGCTTGATGTTTCGGTATTGTAAAACTATTTATAATTTAAAAATGTAATGCGTTTGGATATTACAGAACATTGAGTGTGTACAACTCTAACAGGCACTTCCCGTATACATGAAATCAACGTATGCGTAATACTAACCAAGCATTTTGTGTTCTCTTTTTCCCTACCTCTCTTTTCATTTTTATACTAATCATCGTTGAAAAAAAAAAACAAAAACACAAATGCTTTCTTTTGAATGGCGTGACTCACGATGATATACGTGACTTAAAAACAAAAACCATTATGCAAATGGCTGGACGCGACGACCATCGTACAATTATAAATTTGCAGATACGCTACGATGACGAGGATGAGGATGAAGGTCCCCAACCGGACCCTACACTTGAACAGGGTGTACCAGTCCCAGTTCGAATGCAGGGCAGCTTCCCTCCGGAGTTGGCCTCCACGCCTCTCGAGGATATTGACGGTTTTTATTCGAATCAAAGGGTAAGTTGCGCTTATCATGTCACTTTCATTAACGACGGCGGCAACAGGGTAGCGGTGCATGTCGCCAGAGTAGTATGTAAATGAGCATCGGTGGAAAATTAATATTGTGTAGTCAAGTTCAGTTCAAGTTATAACATATACCTTTGACGCTTTACTATGCTCTATAGATTCCACTTCTTACTAGGAATATTCCTACCTCTAATTTTTTTCTTCTTACTCAATGGTTATTGAAAAGTAATTGAAAATTCTCCAAATAAAAAATTCGTTTACTGTGGCTTCCCTTTGAATGCCACTATCATAAATTTTGTCAGAACTGGTACTGGGGTGGTCTGGTGGCCGTGGCGACAGTGGCGCTGATTTTCACATGGCAGGACTGGGATTAAAATCTCATCCAGACTACTTACCCCCCTCATACGCAGAACTGCCCCTTTCTACGCAGTCACAGTAGCAAGTCAAAAATTGCAGGCCCTCTCATAAACCATAAACCTCTCGAGGTTTTAGAAGTGCCAAGGAAGGAAGGATACTGTGTTGACGTTTGAACTGTATGATTGAAAATAAACATTCAAAACATAAAACTCCACGAAAAAGTCCCAACAGAAAATAGGAAAATCTTCAGGACATGCATTAATACTCATTAAATATCCTTTAATTCACATTAACCGTACCGTTGAATAATGTTTAAATGATGTTTTTCTCTCTTCTTCTCTTTTTCAGACATTCGTAGTGATTAGTAAAGGAAAAGATATTTTTCGTTTCTCCGCCACCAACGCATTATACGTACTCGATCCGTTTAACCCTATACGTCGCGTAGCTATTTATATTTTAGTACATCCACTGTTTTCACTTTTTATAATAACGACCATTCTTGTTAATTGTATATTGATGATTATGCCTACCACGCCGACAGTCGAATCTACCGAGTGAGTATTGCAGTGTTGTGCTAGCTAGTAAATAAGTTTAAGCAATTAGTCTCCCTCTGTTCGATTGTCACCTTAGACACCGTCATGTCCCATTACCTAACGGTTAATCATCCACAGTTCCGGAGACATCAGATCTCGATTGTTCAAGCTCTGAAGTAATAATACCTCTTACGAGCGTTCTTCCACTGAATTTGTTTGTGGCGTCGAAATTATGCTTTCGGACACTCCCTTCCTTAACAATATCCTGAATTGTTGCCCTCTCTCTCTCTCTCTTTGTCCTTCTTTTTGTAAATTTTATTTGTTTCGTAAACACTCCAAGTGTTGTAACCTTATGAAGGATACTAACTAGCCTGTAATAATGTGCTGCATCAATAGCAAATTTATGGTTACAGGTAGTTGACGTAATTTGAAAATCTGAAATGTTTTAGAGTTGAGTAGATCTAAAACGAAATTTGAAGATACTTAATGTTTGATTAAATGTATTTTTTCACTATATATCTCTCTCTCTCTTTGTGTGTCCCGAGTTTTTGAATTTTAGTTTATACAACAGAAAGCTGAAAATATTGTTTTGTTGTACTTTTCCTTCCTGGCAATTATATTTATGCCGTTAGCATATAGAACCGATATAACCGATAAAGTAACATCTAGCGATGTTTAGAACCTACCCACTTACACACAACCACACACACACATTAGCTACCTTGTACAGCAAGTACTTGTGGTAATGATGATGTTCAAGTTATTTAAATTTGGTTATTGGTCCCTTCGTTGACTACAGATTTTCAATTTATTGTGTTTGAACCTAGATTTCGAAATACCATGTCTGGCTGTCTTTTATAAAACTGTGACGTACCGAAGGACTTTTATGGTCTAAATTATTGTAACTTCGTTTTCTTAGGTAAACGATTGGCATTAACGGTTTAAGTTCCAGCTTCCCGTTCTTTGTTAATAAGCATTATGGTGAAGAGAATGAATCGTATCCCACCCGTATCATCCTAAACTGTCTGTGCGGAACTTCGGCGTGAAAGATGTGTTTGTTGAGTAGCCAAAATGTTCATCGATCGTGTCCATCGTGTGCCTTTCTTTACGTTTATCTTAATCTATTTCGCTCGTGTTTGCTATACACTGAAAAAATACTCCTATTTCTTGTCTTACGTTACTGTCCACCACTACAGGGTGATATTCACCGGCATCTACACGTTCGAATCAGCTGTA